>NW_026854686.1:0-215916 GCF_026571515.1 Ruditapes philippinarum | reverse complement strand
GGGAACCGAGTTACAAAAAATGTCAAAATTTAAGGCAGCATGGTCGCTGAATTCATTAAAATTTCATACATGAAAATTGTTTATCATTTCAAAATCCTTTTCACACAATAATAAATAATCTATTAAGCTAGCACCATTATAATTATAGCATGTAAAAACACCTTTCCCGAAATCGTCACGTAAGCGGCCGTTTGCTATTCTAAGGGAGGTAGCTTTACACATGTCAATTAATCTATTACCATATGAGTTACTCCCCTTGTCCATTGAAAACCTTGGCAAGGGTGTATCAATACAATAATCATCTGAGTCGATGTCGGGCATAAATTGATCACATAATATATAGTCATGTTTGAATGATGTCCTTGCATTACAATCTCCTGAAACAAACACCGTGCCTTTCGACTTAAAATGTTCTATATCATTTTGTAAACAGTCGAACAAATCTATATCTATCAAATTTGCAATGGGTGAATTTTCTCCCTTATAAATAAACTGCAGCTAGGTATTTAAAATGTCAGAAGCATTATTAAAGAAATATTTATCAAATTTTAACCAAATAATTGTGTCATGTATATTTTTACTATTGGAATATCATCTTTAACATTATTCTTGAGATACACAACAATACCACCGCTATTTCTTTCAGCATTGCGGTGTCTGAATTTACGATATAAATTGTTACATGAAAACCCTTGTAAATCTATTTCACTCGATTTACTAGTCCATGATTCAGTTAAGATGATGACGTCATTTTTGGTTAAAATGTCAGTGAAGTTTTTGTCTGTTGTTTCATTAGAACTCAGTCCGTTACAGTTCCATATTAAGCATTTAAGCCCATCCGCGTTTTCCTATACATCTGTTACAATTTTCCCATTTACATAGAGTTTGTCATATGACACCCATGCTGTATTTCGGCTTCCTTTTCTTGCTTCATCTTCCTGAAAAGTGTCCTCCTCTTTGCTACTACTTCCGGCGGGAACTGTTCCGATTTATAATAATTTGTGTCCTTTAATTTATTGCTGGATTTCCTGGCAATTTCCCTGTCGGCGAACATATTGAATTTGCATACAATTCTTCGACTTCTGTTTTGATCTTGATATAGCACCCATGCGATGCTCTCTTTCAATTTTAATGTTCGACACGAAATCTTTTGCGAGCTGTAACTTTTCCACCATAGACTTAAGCGTACGCAATACAATGTCTCTGCGAGTGTAAGTATTCAGTTGCTTTAGATCGGTAGTTAACCCGATGACATAATACATGTGATAGTTTTCTTTGCAGGAAAGCAAATGAAGCGAAAATCCTGGCGATCGCAACTATTCGTATTGCTGGCTTTTGGCTGGTGTCCTCGAAATCGGTTCAAATAGACATCACTTCGGTTAAAAAAAACCTTGCACAATATGATACGTTTTCTTTTGCTATATAGGGGCACTATTTTAACATGAAGCAAAACTAATTTCGGGCATTGTGGCGTAACATATAAAAATTTCGGTGTCTAATATCATACGTGCGCGTGGAAAGTAAACGTTCAAAGATGTCTAAAACTTTACTGTTGCTCACAATATACAATTTCGTTAGGTCGAGAACATTTTGTCTCCTTATGTGTTGGGTTGTTTGGTTTAATAGTGTTAAACAAAAACAAAATAAAATAAAATTGAGTCAATTTGTCATATAATTTATTTGATTGAGGCAATGGAAAATTAATTTTATCATTCTCGTATATACAGGTATTTGTATGTAAGAATTTTAATTAAACGCATGTTTGACTTTTAAATAAGATTACATTTACAACTCATACAAGTATTCGCTTTTAATTTAAACATTGCCAAAGTTCAGAATATTTAGATTTTTTTTTACAAAATAATAAAATATAATTCACCACGAGCTTGCAATCGTTATTTCAAAAACCTATATATTTATAAACAGACCGTGCTATTAAACATTACATATATATTAGACAATTGTTAAAAAAATTACATCCAATGCAAAAAAAAACAACAACAAAAAATCATTAAGTAAGCAACAATATATCTATTAATACATTTTTTAAGTTTTCTTATGCATTTATCTAAAAAAGGATTTGTTTGTCATTGCATATGAGCAAATCAAGATTAATGAAATGTTTCAGTATTACTTCACACTTTTATGTATAAGTAGTACAAATGGACAATGGAATAAATTGTGTACGGTCAACAATGTTGTTTTGATTTTATTTACATAATTATATCGCTCCAATAAAAAGAGATAAATATAATGATATTTCATGCGTGCCATGTTTGTTAGAAACCTATACACTAACAAATGTCGCAGAAATAAAGATGACAATTCAAAAAGTATTAACATATCTGATTTTTTTAATTGCATAAAAAATAATGCAACAAAAAATGCAATGCATGTCGACGTTCTCAGAGTCACCATAACACCATCCTAAATTGTATAAGTAAATTTTAATCATCGAAAGTCTCGTGCAAAACTAACCCCTTTCAGAACGAAACAAAACAACTCTGTAGTTTTGGCAAATGCACATATTTTAAGTACTTAAATGGACAAAATCTGAAAGACATACACAAATTTCGGCGTAGAAATGTCGAGTTTTGTCCAATTATATCGCTAATCACAATGGAACAGATCTGAACTGAAATCCAAAAGGTAAAGGACTTTGAAAATAGTGATAAGCACTCCTCCAATGATGTGTTTTGTTGAAAAGAAACGATAAACTAATATCACTTCACCATTTTAACCAAAAAATTACAAATGAGTAAGAATTTGTTTAGTTTAAACATGGTAAATTTCAAATGAAATCACAGTGTATATACAGATAATAGCAGTTATAATGCACACAATACAAACGTGAAATGTTGAAAAAGGATTGGGTCTGAAAACTGAGCTTATAAAGACATTCTCCTTAAATATTTACAGTGCATAAAATACAGTATGACAGATTACGTGACTTGCTTGAAATATAACTGATTTTACTTGTTTTTAAGTAATTAATGTTGAAATTGTTTTGAAACATTTAGTTATGATATAATTGATTTAATAAGAGAGTTTCCAGTTAAGCCAAGCACATTCAAATGTATGAGTACATGAGAGTGTCCAGTTAAGCCAAGCACATTCAAATGTATGAGTACATGGTACCATATACATCACAGTTTAATGGATATTTTGAGTTAACAGAAATAATAATCTACCCTCAAAATTGAAAATTCTTGAATAAGTGACAAATAGATAAAATTGCATCCATGATCAGCATATAATGTGTATTTTAGGTGCTTTTTTATAGTCTTGGGTACTCTGTGAAGAAAATATGTCCGAACTTGCTCTACGATATCAAACTTCTTAATGCCTATATTACACTCCCGTGTGTTAGAATAACGACTGTATGATCAAAAGACATCAGTTTCGGGCCGGTAGGAATGTCAAGTTTACTAATCCTCAAAAACATCGGGTGCACTGTTTAATTACACGTTCGATGGGTGTTTCAAGATACAAAAAAAAACAACACAAAAGCTCGAGAAAACAACATCTAAAAAGTTATACTTATTCACCGTTACGCAAGGTTGATCAATTATTTTGAAATTTTAATTGCTGGGCTTCTTCCTAATTCAAACTTTAACACTAACTTGTGGACATATTTTCACCTTTTCGGACCACAATGACGCTAATGAAGGTAGCTGGCATTGGCACTTGAATAAATGTCAGAAGACACATTATGAATAACATTGAGGATTCATCCCAATATGTATAAAGTGTATGCTAAAAACTAAAGTGAAGACAATAAATCAATCATAAATTAGGTGAATAAAAAGAAGAAGAAAAAACACGGAATTGTTATGAAAATTAAGATTGAAAACGTTCAAATTAAGAAAATTGGCTATTTAAACGGATGATTCTTTTTTTCTACAAATCTGCATATTGACAACAAAATGTTGGTATGCCTTAGAACCGACCCACTGTAAATTTATATAATACATTTCCAAACCAAAAGCGGACATAGAAGATGGGTAATGAGCGCAGACAGTTCATTGTTCACAAAATACATGTACTTCTAACAGTATAATAATTT
Source organism: Ruditapes philippinarum (assembly GCF_026571515.1). Taxonomy (NCBI): domain Eukaryota; kingdom Metazoa; phylum Mollusca; class Bivalvia; order Venerida; family Veneridae; genus Ruditapes; species Ruditapes philippinarum. Next base: position 211,850 of record NW_026854686.1, on the reverse strand, counting down.
GATTTAATACAAGAACGAACAGATTCCTAAAGTATTCAGGAAACACCTTTACTATGACGGTAAACCACAATTATGAGAATATTCCACCTTAGTTTAAAAGTCCGGGAAAACCGTGTACCTGGTTTTGATTCCCACAAAGGTCACACCAATGCTTTTCAAATGTGTCATATGTACTGTTTAGATCGACGAGGACTCAGGGCAGTAAACAATGAATGCCGAAAAAAAACAATTTTGGACATTTGAAAATGAATAGAACATTGCTTATGTTATTGACAATTGCTTAAAACTATATTGTTTCAGATTGAATTTGGTATGTATATACTTATATTACTTTTCTAGCATTGTTGATATATATATAAAAAGTCTTTAATTTACTATGCCTTTGATTAATATGTGATTATTTTGTTTCCACCATGACCGTTTATTGTTTATAGAGTCCTTATTTATATCAGATATGTTGTCATATTTAAGCAATCTGCTACTGTTTAAACTATACAGTAGAATCCCAACTTAGGACAACCCCGAAATTAAGACCGTCCACCTTTTAAGACTATTTAAAGTACATAATTTTCCGTTCTTTATGTCAATGGTTACATGATCTAGGATTAAGTCCACTTCGCTTATCCACTTTTCAGACCACCAGACCAAACAATCGCAATTGTTTGTTTTGTTCTTTATTTTACACTACTATTGAGACCACTGATTTAAAGCCCTTAGACATAAGGCTTGATTTCACAAGGTGTAAGAAACACTTTATATCATTTAGATATTGTATGATATAAGGAGAAAGGAAATGTCATTTTAGAGTTGTTGAATGTTGCTTTAACATTGATAATGCGAAGAATTAGATTCTTATTTGATGCGTAAATTATGTACATCATATAAAATACATAATGAATTCAGACCAAATAGAATTTGATACTAATTTTCTTTCTTCCCATCACATGTTATTATGATTATAACATACTTTTATATAGTATTTGTAGGTTAAGATACATATTTTTTGTTCATACAAAATGGCCAAAATAGACCATGGTCAAATAGTGGGTAAGCAATGATATGAATATTCACAATTAAGAATACCACGTCATTGAATAAAAATCAATTTGCAGTTATATAAAATTTGAAGACTTTGTACATGCAAAATTAACACATCGTTGATGCAAAAAATGATCTTGCAACGCGATTCTCCCGCTGCAATTGACAATGGGTTGAAGACAAACAAACACAATAAACAGAAAGAACAAATTGCAAGATCTAAAACTAGAACATGACATACAATGTATGGTATGATCAACAAGATCAGCAAGGAAAGGAGGCGTTCGATGAACGCAACCCCCACACGATTCAGCAACAAGAACAAGCGACAAGGAGCCAAGATGGACAGGCCAAACGAAAACAAGGCAGAGTCCGGACAGGCCTATCACTAAAATGATAAAAAAAATGTAAATGATAAGGAATATAAAGAAAACAAATAAATGAATCAACAATAGGAAATAACTTGTGACTGATGAGGAAGTCAAAGAAACTAAATAAATTGTTGATTAATATGCCCACACAGTCAAAGGGCACAAGGAAAGGGGACATGAGACCCGAGGAAGGGAGGGTTGTCAATTGCAGAAATAAAACTAGGGGCAAAAGGGAGATACTTACCTACTAACAACAAGAGACACAAGAAAAAGTGTCAACAAAACAGTATGAAACAACATATACATAAATCTGAGAGACACATAGGGGCGCCGCCTTGGAGCGGTCAGCAGCACAAGTACTGCTGGGGAGTTTAAACCGGTAAATGGTGCACCAAGCCCCACACTTGGCCCCACCATGTTCCTATAAACGAGACAGTGTAAATGAAATGAATCCCTGCCAAGTGGGATTCTAACAGTTGCTATGGTTACAAAAGGTTCAATAAATATAACACCAAAATTATCATGAAGAAACATATAAAAGTAAACCCAATGATCAAGACAAAAGTACTCAATGTCCTAAAGGAAGACAGGTAGGCCTCCCGGGGCCATTTTTATGTATTTGGTTTTGTTTGCCTTATAAAGCTGTAAAGACGAAACAACTTCAAAAAAGCAATGGCTGAATCGTACCGGAATTTCGTAAATGCAGTCATAAAGGTTGTTTCCAAAAAATAGTGCTTTTAACAAAAATGCTCAGCCTTATAAGACAGGTGAAACAAATCGACAAACAAATTGATTGGGTTGGAGCTTCAGGTCTTACATCGCAATAAAAAGAACATTATGCCTGGCATAATTAGAAAGATGGTGACATCACTCTTTGTTCAAGAAAATACTGCTTTGTACGAACAATTTCCAAATTTTATATTAAAGCGACCATGACGAACATATCTCTTGAGGAGAGGGGGCGTTTTTATGATAACCTTTCCAGACATTGGTAAGCCCAAGAAACTAAAACAAAAAACATCATAACTTATCTAAATGATGTTGATGATCAAAATCTCAGTGTGGATAGAAACATATACTCAAGTTTTCTGTACAGACTGTATAACCTTTTTATTGAATATAACGCCATGGAATAACCATATTACCATACAAGACAAATGAAGTGTAGCACTTGTTTATTAGTTACTTCCGAAGTTGGTTGAATATCAGTTCAATTACAACTGCAACTGAAATATTTAAGAGATATGTAAATGTCAATAAATCTTTGAATTGATTTATTTATATAGACTTTTATATAAATAGTCTTCGTGTCCGGTCTATATCTTTTGAAACAGGTGGAAAAAAATGAAACACTTCTTGGCAGAAATGTTAACCATAATAATACGATATGCAGAGTGCAGGTTTGTCCTTTCTCAGGTCAAGGTCGCGGTCACACTTAGTCATTTTGTAACAATTTCAAAATTTAGTGTAAACTAACTTTCTTTTAAACGGACTGTATGATATTAAATCTATTGAGCAGAAATATTTATATTACTTAGATGATGTGCAGAGCGCAGTTTTGGACTACCTCAGGTTAAGGTCGAATCTGGAAACATCGTCACACTGACTCATTAAAGTCCTGAAATAAGTGTACATATTTCAATAGAAAATAGAAAATTGATACATATTTGCTATTTTTGTAAATTATATATTTTCAAAGTGACCCTGTCTTGTACTATACAACGTGATAAAGAGGGATTAAATTAAGGGCGAACAAAAATTCTTCAAGGACATTAATAAAACGATGGAATATCCTTTTTATTTGCTTTATAATGAATAAGATGCATTTTACAAAAACAACTATGTTTCGTCTAGAAATGGGAGCATAATTTGTGCAAGACCCTTCACTATCAAACATTTAACTGACTAAAACAAATGCAAACTTTATATTACTTTCGTCTTTAGTCAATTTGTTTTCTACGTGGGTAACCTCAAGTGCATTTGTGTTATTCAACTGTGATTCAAGACTGTTAAGGAAATACTTAAACTATCTATTACGGTGGCCACTTAATAATTATGTTAAGCAAGTTATTTTTTCCTTAAGAACTAATCAAAAATTATTTTATAAAGAAGGAGGACAATCAGTTGTTTAATTTTCTTTTTTCCGGGACTGCAGAATATTCAAAAGATGTAAGGAATTTATTAAGATATTTGCCACTTGAAAAGAAGATGTCACCGGACAATAAGCAATACTAATTAAGCAGATATGTAACAAACATTTTGTGTTGTTTTTTTTTCACAACAATTCATATAATTAAAACTGTCATGAAAATCGCATTGGATATTAAAAGAAGAACATAGTTTAAAAAACGTTTCAGTCACAATAGTGTTGATTTTTTGTTGTTGATTATTTATTTTTGTTTTTGTTGTAACAGTTGTCGTTTACAAAAATATGAATAAAGAGGCAAATTGATCAAATGGAGCCCTTAAAGGGAAACACAGGCACAATTTTTATTTCTTCATTTTGATTTTTTCATTTAATATTCTGTAAATTTCCTCGAAATGAATACACAATGCAGTCATAGGATCATAAAACCTTATAATGAATAAAATAGTGGTTTCCTTACTTGACCCACGTAGATCAGGTTAGAGCGTCAAGATTTCACAATAGTTGCCACAATGAACTCTATAAACGTTAATTAATATGTCGAATAAATGACTTATACTTGTTCCGATAATATATTATCTATACTATCTGTTATTGTAGCGTGATTTGAATACATTAAATCGTTTTAATATTGTTGTAATTTATTTGCCTTAGTATCCCTTTAATGTGCAAACAGAATATCTTTTTACACAAACAAGTATTGATAAAAAAATAGTTTTGAAAGAATTTTTTCTGTACTAAAAAAATGGGAAAAACCGTTCCAAAACAACGTACAGTAAAACACTCAATCAAGACCACCGTCGGGACTGAATCAAAGTGGTCTTAATGTCGTGGTATTCTTAATTGTGAATATTCTTATCATTGCTAACCCACTTTTTGACCATGGTCTATTTTGTCATTTTGTATGAACAAAAATTATGTACTTTAACCTACAAATACTATATAAAAGTATGTTATGATTAACATCTGATGGGAAGAAAGAAATTTAGTATCAAATTCTATTTGGTCTGATTTCATTATTAATTATTATATGATGTACATAATTATTCTCGCATTAAATAAAAAATTAATTATTCGCATAATTAATGTTAAAGCAGCATTCAACCACTCTAAAATAAACTTTCTCATTATATCATACAATATCCAAATGATATAAGGTGTTTATGACACCTTATGAAATCGAGTATCATGCCTAAGGGCATTCAAACAGATAATAACAACATAACAACTAATTTAAGATATAGGTAGGTATTGACTTTAAATCAGTAGTCTCAACAGTGGGGTCAAAATAAAAACAAAACAAACAATTGGGATTGTTTGGTCTAGTGGACTTAAAAGTGGATAAGCGGGTGGTCTTAATTCTGGATCATGTAACAATTGACATAAAGAACAGAAAATTCTGTACTTTAAACAAACAATGGTCTTAAAGGCAGGACGGTCATAATTTCGGGGTTGTCTTAAGTAGGGATTCTACTGTATAGTTTAAACAGTAGGAGATTGTTTTAACATTGCAACATATCTAATATAAATAAGGACTCTAAAAACAGTAAACGGTCAAAGCGAAACAAAATAATCACATATTTATCAAAGGCATAGTAAATTAAAGACTTTTCATATATTTATCAACAGAGATAGAAAAATAATGTATCAATACAAAATTCATCTAAAACAATATAGTTTTAAGCAATTGTCAATAACATAAACAATGTTCTATAATTCATTTCAAATAAACAAAATTGTCTTTTTCAATTTCACGGCATTCATATTTTATTATGATGCTACTTATATAAAAACTAGATTGTAGGTGACGTGCCCCCGAGTCCGCTTTGATCTAATCAGTACAGATGACACATTTGAAAAGTATTGGTGTCACTTTTGTGGGAATCAAAACCAGGGATATCGTTTTCCCGGACTTTTAAACAAAAGTGGAAAATTCTCATAATTGTTGTTTACCGTCATAGTCAAGGTTTTTCCTGTATAATTTAGGAATCTGTTCTTGTATTACATCAAATCATTATACTATAAGAAGTAAGTTGAAAACAATAAACTGTCTGTGCTAATTACCTATCTTCTATGTCCTATTTTGTATTAAAAATGTATTATATAAAATAACAAAGGGTCGGTTCTAAGGCATACCAGCATTTTGTTGTCAATATGCAGATATGTAAAAAAAACTTTTTTTATCTTCTTTTCTTTCCGTAAATTGAACCTTTTCCATCTCAATTTTCCAACAATTCAGTGTTTTTTTTTTTTTTTTTTTTTTTTAATTATTTATTTAACCTATTTTATGTTTGATTTATTGTATTCGCTTTCAGCATACACTTTATACATATTGAAAAGAATCCTCAATGTTATTCAGAATGTGTTTTTCTGAAGTTTATTCAAGTGCCAATGCCAGCTACCTTCACAAGCGTTATCCGAAAAAGGTGAAAATATGTCGACAATTTAGTGTTAAAGTTTTGATTTTTGATTATTTATAAGAAAAAGCCCTGTAAATAGAATTTCAAAGTAACTGATTTACCTTGTGTAACGGTGAAAAAGTATAACTTTTAGATGTTGTTTTCTTGAACTTCTGCGTCTTTTGTATTTTGAAACATATCTAACGTGTTATTAAACAGTGCAACCGATGTATTTTAGGATCAGTAAACTTGACATTCCTACCGACCTGCAACTGATGTCTTTTGATGATACAGTCCTTATTCTAACACACGGGAGTGTAATATAGGTATTTAGAAGTTCAATATATTAGAACAAGTTCACACATATTTTCTTCGCAGAGTTATCAAGACTAAAAAAGCACGTTAAATACATATTATATGCTGAACGTGGACACAATGTGATCTATCTGCCACTAATTCAATAATTTTTAATTTTTAGGGTAGATAATTCCTTTCCGGTAACTCAAAATACTGTGATGTATATGCTACAGTGTACACATACATGTAAATGTGCTTGGCTAAACAGGAAATTTCCATCTATTATTATACCAATTATATCATAACTTGATGCTTAAAACGATTTTGACTATGATGACTTAAAAACACGTAAAATCAGATATATTTCAAGCAAGTAACGTGTAGTGTCATACCGTATTTTATGCACTGTAAATATTGACGTAGATGGCCTTCTTGAGCACAGTTTCGGACCTAATCTTTTTTGTAACAATTCATATTCGTAGTGTGTGCATTATTACTGCTATTATCTGTAAATATACTGTGATTTCTCACGAAATTAACCATATTTAAACTAAACCAATTCTCACTCATTTGTAAGTTTTTGCGTAAAAATGGTATAGCGTATATTAGTTTTTCGTTTCTTTTCAATAAAACACACCATTGGAGGAGTGCTTATCACTATTTCTATAGTCCTTTATCTTTTGTATATTAGTTCTGATCAGTTTCATTGTGTTTAGCGATATAATTGGCAAAACTCGACATTTCTACGCCAAAATTTTTGTATGTCTTTCAGATTTTGTCCATTTCTAAAACTTGTCGAAACTTGTGTATGTCCTTCAGATTTTGTTCAATGAAGTGCATACAGTGTGTGCATTAATCAGAGTTACTTTGTTTCGTTTTGAAAGTTTTGCACAAGACTTTCGATGATTGAAATTTACTTATACAATTTAGGATGGTGTTATGGTGACTCTGAGAACGTCACCATGCATTGCATTTTTTGTTGCATTATTTTTTATGTTATTCAAAAGTTCAGATATGTTTATGCTTTGTGAATTGCCATCTTTATTTCGGCGACATTCGTTACAGTATAGGTTTCTAACAAACATGGCACTCATGACCTTGAATGAAATATCATATTTATCTCCTTTATTTTGGAGCGATACAATTATTTCAATAAAAAACAACATTGTTGACCGTACACATTTTATTTCATCGTCCATTTGTACTCTTTAAACATAAAAGTGTTGAAAATATCTAGAAGAACAAATTTAAATTCTTGAACCTTTTATAATCTTGATTTGCTCATATTTAATGACAAACAAATTCTTTTTCAGATAAATGCATTTAATTTAGAAAGGTAAAAATTTATTAATAGAAATATTGTTGCTAACTTAATGTTTCTTTGGCATTGGATGTTATTTTTTCAACAATTGTCTAAGATATATGTTATGTTTAAAGGCACGGTCTCTTTATAAATATATAAGTTTTTAAAATAACGATTGCAAGCTCATGGTGAATTATATCTTATTATTTTGTATAATACATCTAAATATTCTTAACTTTGGCAATGTTTGAATTAAAAGCGAATGCATATATGAGTTGTAAATGTTATCCTATCTAAAAGTCAAACATGCTTTTTTATAAAATTCTTACATACAAATACCTGTATATACGAGAATGATTAAATAAATTTTGCTATTGCCCCAATTACATGACAAATTGACTCAATTTTGTTTAACACTAATAAACCATCAATACCTAACCCCTTAAAGGGTTCAACCATTTTGACATTCAATAAATTTCATCGTTTTAATGAATCCCTCCGCACGCAATGTTTAAAGTAATTTTCCCTGGTTATGTTTTTAGTATTCTATTATTTTAGAAAACCGCACGTAAAAGACAAAATGTTCTCGACTTGATAAAATTGTATATTGTGAGCAACAGTAAAGTTTTAGACATCTTTAAACGATTACTTTCCACGCGCACATATGGTATTACAGAACCTCTGAATTCCGAAAACCGGACGATTTTCTATGGCTTCTTATGCTGAACATGCATCAAAAATCATCTGAAAACCGGACAGCAATTTAACTTTCTGTGTACTTTAATGTAGATCTAAACATAATCTCAACAGGTGACATGTTCAATTACAAGGTAATGGTCATCTCCTTTTATCTATGCAGGTGTGAAAACACTTGTCAGTGTATGTTAATTTCTTATTGTCAAATAAATTATAGCTCTATCATCATATAAAGATATGATTTTTCAAAAATGTTTTTAATGTGTTATGTTTTTTAATGTAAAATGTCTAAAAGAGTTGGTTAACTTTTTTTCAATGATTTCTGTTTTGCTTTAAATTTGATCTTGAAGTTATATTTGTTTTGATATCAATTACATGTATATGCAGAAATACTAATAGTATAAATAGTATTAATTCCATTAATTACATATTCCAAAGCTAATGAAAAAGATATTTTGATATATTTCAAACAATGTGGTGTTTTAATTTCTGATTTTCTGAATTATATTCATGGATTTGCATAATAAAATTACTTAAGACATTTATTGCAAAAAGAAATAAAACTATGACTTAGACAAAAGTGTTAAAAAGTAAATACAAAACGATTGAACAAAGTCATTGTTCAAACACAGCATAATTATCAATAAATGTATAAAACCTCTGAAAACCGGAATCCTCTGAAAACCGGACTTTTGGTCAAGTCCGGACAGGGTCCGGTTTTCAGAGTTTTTACTGTATACACTGAAACATTAATAGTTTACCCGATAATGCGCGAAATAAGTTTTTCCGTTTATGTTAAAATAGTGCCCCTACAGTAATGGTAAAAGAAAACGTATCATGTGGTGTGAATTTTTTTACAGACGTTTTGTCTATTTGAACCGATTTCGAGGACACCAGGCAAAGGCCAGCATTACGAATAGTTGCGAACGCCAGAATTATCGCTTCATTTTCCTTCCTGCACGAGCACGAGTTTGTTGTGTTTGATGTGTTAATATATTTTTGTATTTAATTTAACATGACATTTTGTAATTCACGTGTCCGTATAAGACCAACCTTAGTTGTTGCACTGTTTCTTAATAATATATATTGGTTGTCATTAAAGTGATAACAACTTTTGAATCACACCTAGTACGATGCAAGAAATATCTTCATATGGAATTATATTTATACAAATGAAAAATGTGCATAATAACATGCCAATTGTATGATATTAAGAAAAACAGATTCTGAGTTTACAAAGCAAATTCAATAAAATAAATAAAGAAGATAAGAAAGCACAATTATAGAACAAGAAACATCAATACAAATACTTAAGATGCTATAGAGAAAAATCCTGTCCAGTATTTTGCATATCATAGAGTGTAAATTATTGGCTGTCTTACACCGATTGACATTTATTAAAATCCGAATAGTTGTAAAATTGTACTTCAAGTTAAGTGAAATTTAGAACAACACATTCCTTTTCTGATAAAATTGTATATTGTGAGCAACAGTAAAGTTTTAGACATCTTTAAACGTTTACTTTCCACGCGCACATATGGTATTATAGACTGAAACATAAATATTTTACCCGACAATGCGCGAAATAAGTTTTTCCGTTTATGTTAAAATAGTGCCCCTACAGTAATGGTAAAAGAAAACAAGATATCAAACATGACAGCGACAAAAGTGTCCTTAAAATATTCAAGTGGTATTTTACTGGACGTATAAATAATGATTTGGACACCCGCCAACATTGGCATCTTAAATTGACACACAATGTACGTTCTTTGGTATTGATTTAGCATAGGAAACAAAGCAAAGCATAAACAAATAATTTAAAAACAACAACATTTTCTTATAAACGACGGTCCAGATTTAAAGTGTGTCAGTCTGATTCATTTTGACGCATATGCAACCTTCACATTCCTTTATAAGATGAGGGCCAGCGACACAAAATTCGTCCTTACTTATCATACCATCATCTGTAAATAAAATTACAAAACCTTGTTAAAAACTACACATACGTTCATTCATACAGAAAAGTAAGATATCTGTATTATTATAATGTAATAGAACAAAAACGATTCCATTATATGTCGAAGACAAGCGTAAGTGCATTTTAAATGCCAAAGATTGTGAATTCGTGTTTAGAATTTGTAAATCAAGTTATAAAGACATTCTTAGAATTGACTGCATTCTGTTATCTTAAAGAAAAGACAAGAATGTTACAAACTATCTTTAAAGTCCATGAAAGCAATAAGATCTTTCGTTTCTTTTCTGATCCCAAATATGGCTTCTAATTCCTCTTGCTTGATCATTTCATCTCCATCTCTGTCATAGGTTTCAAACTTGCATTGGTTCTCTACAGGTATAATGTTCAATTCTGTTCCAATCTGACATAGGAAAACAAAGAGATTATTACAACACTTCATTATATGTAATGTTATTCTTATTTTCCCGATGGGCTGTTGAAATGAATTAGCAATTACATGCATTGACTTTTGCTACTTTTAAAATCAATATTTCTGACAAGTTTTGTATTTTATGTATTTAAGTCAATTATAGTGATATTTATCATTTCACTATCTAAGTTTAATTATGCAATATTGTAAGAGAGAATAATACTGTAAAATATTGATAAAATTGATAAAGAGAAGCAACCCTTTGAAAAAGCTCTCTTTCCGTCATATTTGTTGAATCTATAGCTCTCCGTTTTCTTAAAACGTCACATTCCAAAATAACTTTAACTTTACATCTTGGGGCACTTTTTCCCCCACTCTTTTTCTTCGCACAACAGCTTCCCACCGACATCTGGTTGATGAGGACAAGGAAAAGCAACACAAGTTTCACGTCCTGTTCAAAAAGTGGAATTTGATTTATTGTGACACTTGCTGATTCTTGCTGATAGATTAATGTTTCACTTGGAGCGGACAAAATGTATAAATGTTTTGCTTTAATCAATGTCATACTATCTGTTTTGCTTCATTCATGGTCCGAATCAAGTTTCAAATATGTGCTTAAACGATTTATATATATTTATATACAAATATGTATTTTAGAGAAAAAAGAAGAACAAAACTCGATTAATCCAAAATAATATAAATGTCCGTTCTCTTGTCAATGCTCATGTTTGTTTGACAAGTCATTTATGTTCTTGAACATCAAATTTATTTTAATTTTTTAATGTTTACATATAACGGAAACGCTTGCGTTTGTATCCAGACGTATGGTTTTATATCAATCAATGTTTTCACAGTAAAGATTGGGTATCACCACATTAAATGTTGCCATATATATCGTTATCTTACTGCATGATTGTTCATATTTTACTAATTGTCCGTAATATTATATTAACTGTATAAATAACCGGTAAATGTTGTCATTTAACATTTTGTCATGGCGTCATGTTATTTCATATGTTTATAATAGAATAAGAATATTCGCCTGTCGATATGCACAAGCATTGAAAGCCCTACCAAAAATATTTAAAATATGGAGTTTGTTATCTCTTAAATGCTATTATTTTATATATTTCAACACTGCACAAGAATTATTTATCACGTTTTTAATCTATGGGTCTCTGGCTTTTCGGTCCCTCACCTCACAGCGGCCGTTGCATTTCCTTCGTGATAATTGACCTTACATATCTAACTTATTTAAACTTGTATTTTGTGACGTCATCAATTTATTACCACAGACACTAGTTATCCATAGCTATTTTTAACAATGACTGGCTGGCCGACTCGCCGCACTTGTAATAAAATTGTTAACGTCATTATATACACGTTAAAAAAACTAAGACTTAAATACATCAAGTCAATACATCTCCGACGAAAAAAATGATATAAATAGATTGAAATGAAAATCGAAGATAATTAACAAAAGATAGAACAAATTAAAAGTAAAAACAAAACAGCGAATACAGATTGTTTAAAAAAGTAATGAGTAGAATTTAACACTTACCATTATGCTACTAAAGCTATAAAATAGAAATTAAAAGTTCCTTTCTTGAACACAGGCGATTCAAATTATAATGAAATATAGACGGTGTGTTCCTTTTATAAATCAACACAAGGAAACGAATAAGGAAACACTTTCAAAATATATTACACGACTTTGACAACAAGGAAGAAGGAAAGAAAAATAATAGATTTGCAATTATTTAAATGTTTCAACATTTTAGTTTATCCTTTCTTTTTGATTTTCGAAAAAAAAAAATGAAATATTGTTGGAGTAAACTTGGCTATTCAATGAAAGTATAGATATTTACAACAACCTATGGAATGAAAATGCTGATCCATGTTGCTTTAGAAATATCGGAGTTATTGCGGAGTCTTACTTTGTGAGCACTTCTGTTTTTGTAAACGGAGGAGCTTCTATTGCATAATCATTACCTTGAGATGTTTATTTTTATATTTGATAACCGACCCTGTAATTTGCAATCGTTCTGTAGTGACATTTAGCACACCACCTGACTGCACAGAATAATGAAATTACATTATCCGCTTACTTGATATTTATAAGTTTAGTTAAATCATATTTTATTTCTCAGATTAAACATACATGCTACAATTTACAATATACACACAGCATTTCAAATATTCTGAAAAATTAGATAAGAATGAACGATAAAATGTCATATGAAATTCTCCTCCTTAAGTTATTGACATACAATAGGCGCTTAAGTCATTACAATTTAAATATTCTGGGACGAATATTACACATAACAAAAACCATTGAGTTTATATTAGAAAACAGAGAGCATAGATATGTATTTAAATGCTTCAAGCAACATAATATAGTCATCTAATACATTAGGAATGAATATATGATGTTTTCGAATAATTATTTATACATTTACCTTTATAAACATAAAGGTGGAATGGTGTTTGTAAAGATCACAGACAGATTAAAGATAGTAAAAACGGGAAAAAATAATTATGAGGTCCCTCAAATAAAAAGAATTGATGGTTATATGTTGTGAGTGTTGAATTAATTATTTTGTGCCTTGGATGTGAGTGTCTATGTGTGAAAAATTATGTTGTAATTTTGATCAGAAAGGTCAGGAACGACTTGAAGTAACATTTAAATCAATGTCAACATTATTCAAACTGTGAAGAAGCTATCGTCGAGCTGAGTCAAATTGTGTACATCCGAAGAAAAAATATAGTTATTTTCTGTTTGGCCACAATGGCATAAAGATGACGCAGTTATATTATGATATTGATTGCTAAAGCGCGCCAAGTGACAGGATTGTGCCATGTTTACATGTATTTTAATATGAGGTATAACGGTAAACACAGTTAAACAATGATGTTTCTCGACACCTTATTCACTTAAGATGGAATACAAAAGCAAAAAGTAGCACACAAACAAACGACAAAAAACAGCCATTATTCTCAGATATTACTTCAGTTGCATTATTTTTATGTATTTCTATATTATAGAAAACTTGACCCCGTTTCCCTTCACTCTATCTAAACAGTTGTTCATCATAAATATCCTAATGTCATATAATACCTTTGCAAGTGCTGGGTTGTAAACAATTCGAATTTTAATGTTATGGTTTTGTGTTTGGTATGTAGTGAAAATGGCTACGGTAAATGTAATATTCGCAAGTTATATATCTATAATTTACCGAGATAATTTTTCAACAACTGTCACTACGATTATAATGCGAGCTGTTAGTTTACGTTGCAATTTCCTATAATGCGTTTTGTTATGTATGTTATTGAAATGATGCTTCATATTTTGAACAATATAAATAAGTTAATCAATAATTAATTTATAAAACAAATAATAATACAACTAAGAAATACCCCTTATACAGCAACACATTTTACTATTGTTTTTCTTTTATTTCGGTGTAGGGTCAACATAAACACGGGTTTAATGTATACTACATTAATTCCATATGGGGTATAAAATTTGAGTATAGGTATCTTGTACCCACCCATTACTTACGTTTGTTTCACCAAAACATAGTATTCACGTAAAATTTTATCTATATATTTGCCCCATGGTCAAAAATTAATCTTACATCATTTGCTGTTTCAAATGCATCTTATTGGTTTATTTAGTTATTCAAAACAAAAGGAAATACTTAAAACATCCATCATCTGACTCAGATTGGCCACTTTTATTATGTTTATGCAAGTTTAAAGTTTCCTTGAGCACTAGCCAACCGTGTATTACATAACCACCAAACACTGGCGGAAAACCCATATAAAAGGACACCTTTTCTACATTTTGAAAATAATTATATTTAATCGCATCTTTTCCCTTTGAAATGTTTTATGAAGCATAAGGAAACATTTAAGATATGTATCACTTGATTATGAATTGCTGATTAACCGGGAGCAGATTTAATTTGTCATAAGCACATTTTAACGTCTTTTAATAAGCTTATAAATTGTAAGAAGAGTCAGATTGTGAAACAATTTTTTTTTTCAGATTAAGGCTGTGTGACCTAGTTCTAGACCCCAGGTAACCCATACTCTTTTTCAATATTGACCTGCATTTTATTAAGACAAACATTTTGACAAAACAGCTAATTCTCATGTTCATTAAATCTTTAAGAAATACTAGTACTTTTGCAATGACATGACCAAAATGACCTTTTAGAGATTGGATTTAGAACTAGGAATTTCTGCACTTTTATCGATTCGGTCCTTTTATCGTTAACATTTTCCAATATTTAACTGTTGATCAATCACAATCATAACATTCAATCTTTTAAAGTATACAGTCAATTCAGCTCAACTGTATTAGAAAAAAAGCATAACTTTAATCAAGATATAATTCCTTGTGTATGATAATGGTAATGTATCCAACCTTTAATAATATATCAAACATTTGAACCATACGTCTTATCCATATCATTTGTTAGGTCATGTGAAATTCTATTGATAGCGACCAGATGAAATAAGGTTTATTTTTCTACTGTAACAACATATCTTTAATTTTCCGTTAAAGTAGTACGAATCGTCGAAATACAAACTACACATCTTAATTTTATACAATTGAATCACGACATTTAGCAGACAACTTTGAAGCTTACATATAACTGTGAACATAAGAACATTTCCTCACAATTGGATGAGGCCGACACATGTTGCAAATTATTTACGACTTAAAACATTAAAAATACTTGAACAAAGTTTAACATTCATCATTAAAAATCCGGGTTCAGATCCTTTACAATAAATCTACTATTATAGTAAATCAAAATAAGTTGTACCATGCATAAATTTCTACGTTCACTTGTATACAAAGAATAAGTAAACATGCCGTTCAAATTTGTCATTATATGCATTTTTAATTTCATTCCGATCTTTAAACTAAACCCCTTTGCTTGTATATTCACAATATCAATAACTGAGTTGCAAACAAATAGCATATACATTAATACAAATTTCCCTATTGGCAGCTGGTAGAAATAATTTGATTAAAAATATAAAAAAGAATCGAGAGTAAAGTAAAATAAACAAAAAATAATGAAACAAAATTACTATGAATGAATTCAAAATGATTCAAGTGTATATTATTTCCATGGCAAGCAATTTTATTGATTTAAAGTTCAAGTAGTCTTTGACATGTTTTCCCATAACCCTATTTACTGTAAATTGCAATAATGGAAAATTATTAATTACATTGCAGTCGTCATTAAAAGCATTTGGTTATGTTTTCGAACGAGATGGTTGTTATTGCATTAATCATCGAAAAGATGCTAAGCAGTAAATAAAGTTATAAATAGATTATTTCAAATCAATTTTGATTGCATACGGCGCGTATATGTCTAAATGCCTTTCTTTCAAAGCTTAAACATATCGATATATATGAACGTTTACTACTAACATCATTAAGTTTTAACTTTTTAGCATAAATATTTATTTGAGAAGCAATAATCAATCGGCGAGCTTCCTCGTGCAGCATGTTCAACAATATTCATTCGAAAACTGTAACGTTTCTCAAATTTTGTTCAACATGTTCAATGTTATTTAATTTATCTGCATGACCCCCATCTTTCTGTTATCCTTTTATTTATTTTGGTTTTGTACTTCTAATTGGAAATTTGTTTATGGCCATATGCTGTTGTGAATATTTGATATTAATTGCTATATTAGTTAATAATATCAATTTAAGAAGGACAAGTGAATAAGTGTTTTATTCACTTTTGTTAAGAAAAACATATGAAGAAAGTATATTATTATTTATTGAAATCAATACAATTATTTTCAACCATATATGTGTTTTGTCTACCGGCTTATAGATTTAATATTTTTTGTAATTGTCCTATCTTCAGTGTAAAGAAAGTTTGAATTTTCATTTACTTATATTCAGTTTTATCTATTGTGTAACGTAATTAATTTATCAAGTGTTTCTTTCTTTTTCAATATAAAGTCAATCTTTACAACTGTATTGTTTGTAATGGCTAATCATGCTATTCCTGAAATGATGATAAGAAGCACTTCACACATCGTGCCTCCAGATTCATATTTATTTTTATGACACTTTTGTAAGGAATTAAAAACAAAGAATGTTTTAATTAACACAGAAAATAATTTATAAATTGCAAACATCACAATCAATCTATTTAGTAAATAACCTATGAAATGTCAGTTATGACAAAAAAGCAATTAATGCCTTAGTCCGCTGTAGAAATGTGATGAAAAATATTGCAAAAAAAGTTATTTATTGCATTTACATGTAAATATTTTAAAGGTATGTAGTTTCAAATTTTATTTAAACAATTATTCAATTGAAACTTTGACATACCTAATATATCTTTTCTTTATCAAGTTTATCTACGTGACCCACATTTGTCTATGGAATGAGAATCGGTCCATTTCTCTGTAGTTTTGATGCTATGTTAGTTGTAACACAGATTTTAAGTAGATTGTTTTTGAATTGTGGTAATTACAAGTAAATCAGATGAAAAAATAAATTACTATTTATTGGACTATATATTTTTTCCAGTGGCGTTTGTTCTAACAACTTGCATATACATACAATGAAACTTCATAGAATTATTGTAAATCATGAATAAGAAATATTCTTTAACGTAGATCTTTGCAAACTTTCGAAAACAAACTTTATTATCAAATTCGAAAAAAAAAAAATCCAACAAGCGTTAAATCGATTAATTTAATGACCAATAACAAATCAGTTCTAAGTGTTTCTGTTCACTTTATCAACTTATTGTTAAAACATGTGAAACTAAAACACTCCAAAGATGCAGTAATGTTCTTGTGTCAATATGGTATTGGTTATTTCGACTACTAATGGAAACATGCATGCAATGGTTATTGAAAGAGAGGCTACTCCAACAAAATATGCCGATAAAATAGAGAGAAAAGAAAGAGCCTAAGAAAATGAAATAAAAAAATTGCAGACTCTGATTGAACCTATTCCTATTCATAGACGGTACGGTCAGGTGCAAACTACTGTCCACGACCCTAGCTACGGCTTAAGCAGAATTCACCATTTAACATGAAATTAAATCAAACCTTGGACCATCAGAATACCATATGAATGAGCTTTTTCAGGTCATCTCGCACCTCCTTCCCCTCTCCACAATTTGAACAGAAAAAAATATTGAATAATATTTAATTCATAATTCTGTTAACCTAGCTAGCTCCAGTGAAGCAAGTATGCCAGGTGGGGATATAAGAACCAATGCACCCCCCCCCCCCTTCACAGCTCAAGCATGTTACAAATTCAGTTTACTCATGCTTTATATGATAATTAAAATGATCATACATTGACTTAGTCTTTTTTTAAACACAGGTCTGTTTATTATCTTACATACGTCCTATCTAACTATTGTTTCTACTTGAATGCTATGTAATTTAAATAATTTGAAATAAGAAATTATTTTCTCCAGTCTGGAACTTAGTTATTTGTAAGTTAAAAATGTTTAAAATTAGCCGGTATGGTTAGGAATTTGGCGTGCCGGTTTCCACGGTTTAGTCCACCGGGATCAACCCTTGTTAACCGGCGTAGGACCGTAGCGATTCCGTGAAGTACCGCACAATTCTTGGTGAACCGTGACAAACCGGGAGATCGCCACGGTTGTATTAAAATGTTTAATACAATTTGGGCCCACCGGCACTCACCGGCAAGGAAGCCGGGAATCGTGTTCTATCGGCTTGGCACCGAGAAACACCGACAACCACCGTATCTGTACCGCATCCATACAGTGACAATTCGTGGAAAACAAGGATGCGTGTTTATCAATGTCAAAACACGGCAGGGCCACGGTGATGACACAATGTCGCAACGGTATAAACAGGCAAATATACGGTAGAGACAGGGTACATTGAGGTATTGGCGACAGTGCTCCGTTTTGACCCTGTAATATCCCGGCTATTGCCGGCAAGTCCCGGTTATACAACGGTCATAGACGATGGTGTCACGACATTATGCATATAACAGGCAATTTTACGAAAGGTATATATAGACTTGAAGTGCTACTTTGGATAATTTTGTTAAGTGAAGACGAATAAGGGCCATTTTCTGCTATTTCTTCTGTGGCGAGATTTCCTTACTGTCATTCTCTGAGTCGTTTTCAAAAGTACCTAAATTTGTAGGTGTTGTGAGTACAGTTTCCAAACTTTGTTCCATTGTCCTTTTGGTGGCTTCTCTGCTGTCTTTAACCAAATGACTGATGTCAACGTGGTCAAGAAGTTTAAGTATCATAAACTTGAATCGGGAAGCGGTGGCGAAATCGGCTATGGTCCGGATGGCCTGTGTCTAGTCGGGTCTCCCCCGGGATAAACCGAAAATACACCGGGTTAGCATCGGCACTTAACGTATATATCCGTTGCTATATTGGCTACTAAACCGAAAATACATCTGGGCACTGTCAGGAATGTGTAAACGCAATTTGATTTTTCAAAAAAAAAAAAAAACCACTACGGAATCCATCGGTTCGACAGTTTAAGACACCATAGCAATGCCTTTACCGGGACAATGTAAACGGGGCTTAAGATTTCATTATAAAGACTCTATTTGAAAATAAAAAAAATTCGGATTTTAGGAGGGATTTAAAATGTTATTTATGCTAAATTCAAGCCATGATGCTTGAAAACTTGACACGAATAAAAAAAAAATATATATATATAGTGATGAAAGTCATATTTCACCATGCTCTGGGGTATTCCGGGCCATGCCTCTGAACATAAATTTGACTTTAAACCTAGTCTTAGCTGGCTTATTACTTTTTTCTATTATAGAGTTATTGGAATTTTGTAAAGGGTGGCTTAGCCTGTCTGTTGTGATTACAAGTCTAACTTTGGGACAGCTTTACTTACTGATTTTATTTATGTCTTATTTACATGTATTTTATGGAGGAGGTCAATCCCACTACATACGACTTATAGAGAAGATGTTTGCTTGCAATCTTGAAAAAAAATTGTCTGTTGTGATTACAGGTCTAACTTTGGGACAGCTTTACTTACTGATTTTATTTATGTCTTATTTACATGTATTTTATGGAGGAGGTCAATCCCACTACATACGTCTTATAGAGAAGATGTTTGCTTGCAATCTTGAAAAAAAATTGTCTGTTGTGATTACAGGTCTAACTTTGGGACAGCTTTACTTACTGATTTTATTTATGTCTTATTTACATGTATTTTATGGAGGAGGTCAATCCCACTACATACGTCTTATAGAGAAGATGTTTGCTTGCAATCTTGAAAAGAATTTGTGCACTAAATTTTATGGTGGCTTAGTTGGTAATGGGACATTCCGGACAATGGATATTTCCTACCTGACACGTCAAAAAAGATTTTGGGACACTTCGGAACAGATTATTGGACATTTCTTACCAGATATTAGGACATTTCGGACCAAACGTTTTGAAAAGTATAAAGTGTATCGGACTAGCTTAGAATATTAATTTTTGTTATATACAATCATGTATATCCTTATTTTTTAAAAAGCGAAGTGATCCCTCGGAAGGACTTATCACAACAGAATCACATAAGAATTGCAGACTCTGCAACAAAGTGCCATGTGCACCGGGCAAAAATACAACAAAATATGATAAACAAGATCAAGAAGGAAAGGCGGCGTTCAATGAACACTTTCCCAACACAATCCAGCAACAAGAACCAGAGGCAAGGAGCCTAGGCGGACCAAAAACAAAAACAGGACAGGTCACAAGGCAGAGCACGGACAAGCTAATAACTAAAATGATAAATAATTTGTAACTGACTTAGTCGTATTTCCGAGTTTTTGTCTGGAGCCTAGGAAAGTGAACTGGTTTTCAGTTTGTCTTCAAGATTTAACAAATACTCGCTTAAGTATTGTTTTCTTGTTTGGGACAGCCGATACATTCTTGCATTGATAATGTGATCTCTCGACAAAAGTCTATCTTATTTGGACTAAATTTTGAACTTCTATGCGGAGAGCAACGGTAGGCCATCATGACCTATTGAAGGTAAGTGTCCCAGAAATGTCGTTAAATTACTACAATATGCTTTCAGATTCAGATTTAAAATTTTAATTAATCCATTAGTCTGGGTTCGTAAGGATGTAGCAAAGTCTTCTCTATACACTTAAGTTCACATAGTTCTTCCATAAGCTTAGACTTGACTTAGACTGCGTTCATTGAACGCCGCCTTTCCTTGATGATCTTGTTTATCATATTTTGAAACATTTTCCTTGGTCTGTATATGTCTGTAAAGTCACGCCAAATCGCATACGTAAGTTTAAACTAGTGCTCTAGCAACGGTTTTGAAACTTTGTCATGTAATCAACACTTTCAGTCCATTTTGTGAACCAGCCCGCCAACACAAGAATGTACTTGTTTTACCATATAGTAACAGGAAGTGGCCCAAGAATATCCATCATTAGCCTGTATTCGGTTCCCCAACAGAATATTGTTCAAGAGGAGCCTTATTCGCAGTTCTTGATTATTTTGTTACTGCACATTTTTTACATTCTTGATACTATCTTTAAACATTATAAAATATGATGAACATGATCAACAAGGAAAGGCGGCTTTCAATGAACGCAAACCATCCCAGGTCAATGGAATGCTTGTCTCATCTTTCAAAGTGTTTTCTCTATGCCGAGATGTCAATTGCATTGGGTGTCGTGGTGATATCTTATAACTTCGCTTTATCTATCCTTTGGTGTAACCAGTCGATACATTTGATCTCGAGTCTCTGACAAAGTTAGCTGCAAACTATTTCCAGTCGATCTTATTGCCGCCGTGTTATTAAATAAGATAAATAAGCATAATGTTCCAAGCTGGTCTTTGTTTATCATCCTGTAAGTTCATTTTAATCTTCGTTATGTCTAAATCTTGAGTTTGGCTGGTTGATAAATCAATAGGGTCCCATCCATGTAAGAGAAAGTGATTGTGCGACAATGCAGATAATGCATCCTGTGTCTGACTTCTGGTAGAGGTCCTGATATGTTCTTCCTTGTATTCGTCTGATGGTTTGTAATTTTTCAAGTTGTCTGGTATCTGTTGTTGGTGTTTACATGATTTACATGGCCTTCTAGAGAGCGCATCAGCATTTGCATGGCTCTTCCCACTTCAGTCTACAACAGTTAGACAACTGCATGGTCAGTCCTCAAAAGTACTTCCTGGCCATACAAATAACTGTGGAAATGTTTCAAAGCCACAACAACGGCTTTTCCCACTTCGGTCTACAACAGTTAGACAACTGCATGATCAGTCCTCAAAAGTACTTCCTGGCCATACAAATAACTGTGGAAATTTTTCAAAGCCACAACAACCGCTAGCATTTCCTTTCATCTTACACAGTAAGATTTTTTTAAGCACATTCATGGCTTTGCTCATATACGCGACTACCCTTTCATTTGACCAAGCACAGCTCAATATGAAGTATCAGAAGACTCAGTATTTAGAATAAATTGTGCATCTTATACCGGATATACAAGTATAGACGTTATATCCAGTGCCTTTATCAACTTGTCGAATGCCCCTTGAGACTCATTGATCTAAATATACCTACTGCTTTGATCACAAAGCTTGTGCAACGGTCTAGCTACATTGGAAAAAAATCTTTAAAAAATTGCAAAAAAAGAAGCTAACCCAAGAAAACTGCGTATTACCTTGCTAGCCTACGGTGCAGGCCAATCAATACATAAAATATGATTAACAAGATCCACAAGGAAAGGCGGCGTTCAATGAACGCAACTACCACATAACCAAGCAACAAGAACCAGTGGCAAGGAGCCCAGGCGGACCCCAAAGAAAAACAGGACAGGGCACAACGCAGAGCACAGACAGGCTAATCAGCAAAATGATAAATGATTTGTAACTGATAAGGAATTCAAAGAAAATGATTAAATGATTTAATAATAGGAAATGATTTGTACCTGATAAGGAATTCAAAGAAAACAAATAAATGATTGAAACACAGGTCAACAAAGTCAAAGGGCACAGGGGAAGAGGACAGGAGACCTGGGGAAGGGGGGGGAGTAAATTAAAAAAATAAGATTAGAAAAATAAAGGGGAAGATACTTACCTTAGACGTATAAACAACAAAGGACACATGCGATTGTGACCAAAACAGTATGAAACAACATGGACATACGTATGAGGAACACAGAGGGGCGCCGCCTTAGAACGTTCAGCAGCATAATATTGACTGTTGGGGAGTTTTAACCGGTTAGTGGTGCACCAAACCTAACTCTTAGCCCCACCACATTCCTATAAACGAGACAGTGTAAATTAAATTAATCCCCGTTAAGAGAAATTCTAACAGTTGTTATGGTTACAAAAGGTTTAATAAGTAAAACACCAAAATGAATATGTAGAAACATGTAAAAGTAAACCAAATGACCATAACAAAAGTACTCAATGTCATTAAGAAATACGGAGCAACAAGAAAATCACCTACAAGGGCCCGGCGAAGCAAGGCAGAAGACGAACATTAAGACCATTCAGTCCCAAAGGGCTTTAAGAACTGTCCATCATAGAGTATCCCATTAGGTCCGTCAGATATAATCAATAGAGGAAAGCGTAGTTTCCAACTGTAAAGGGGTTGAACACTAAGCATGCAGTATGTCTGAAAATAGTAGGATCATAACCGTTTTCAATTAGACGTTTAACTATTTTAGTAAATACAGCAGAAAAATTACCACGACCCAAAATCTTACGAATTTGTAAATAACATCGCCATAAAATAGAGTGAAATAAAAATCCCTAAAGAAAGCTCAAGCAGAATTCAACATTTAACATGAACTGATACAATTTTGAATATTAAAACATCCGCAGATGTGTTCATATGGCGGTCATCATGAAACTTTCAATGTGACACGTAAGTGCAATTCCATGAAAAGCGGCATATGGTCACCAAGTAAAGAAATGCGTGTGCCCTAAACAAGAAAACAGTGGGCAGAACTAAATAAAATGGAATTTTGAACGTGGATCAGAGTTTATGAAGCCTGCATATCACAGATAAACGTCCGCATTTGCATGTAGATAAATTTAGAAAGCAGGCCACATATCCTAAGGGTAATGCTAAAGTATTCAAATGAGGAATACTGGAACCACCCACAAAAAAAATAGCCGAATAAAAAAAATAAATTACCAAAAGCACAACAATTATGTTGTGCTGAACGATCTTTAAGGATAGGAAATATAACATCTCGGATTGAATGTACGGGGCGACTTTTTACAGCCTCCACGCGGCACAAACAACGCTGATGTGGAGATAAAATAGAGAAAATAAGAATCCCTAAAGAAAGCCCAATACGACAAAATTAAAATTGGTGCAGGCTCGGTTTGATTGAGCCTGTTTATGGACGATACTGTCAAGTACACACTACCGTATACGCCCACTAGCACCGGCTTAAGCAGAATTTAACATTTAAGGTATTACCACCTTAATGCATTACCTCCGCTTTGAAGAGTTTTCAAATAGGCTAGAACTACTGTTAACTACATTGAAAACGAGGGCCGTGGGTTCAATCCCCAGAAGGGTCAATTTTTTGTGCGTTTTATTTTTTCTTTTAACATTATTTATGTATCTCTCATGTCCTATTTTGAAAGATAAAAGTGTTTAATTTTGAATTTTAAATTTATATAGGCATTTCTTGGCTAAATTATGCTTAATCTAGTAATAAATATGGTACCTGGTATTTTCAAAGTGTAATAAAATCAAAACTAGAGGGTAAAAATATTTCATTTTAAAAAAAAAAAATTTACAAGATCAACCAATATACTTCTTTAAAAATTTAGGGAAACTTTGAAAACAGGCACTCATTTGGGTAAATTTTAAGGATTTTTTAATTAGGCTCCCTAAGTAGGAAAATGGTCAGACACGTGATAAAAATGGGTGGGGTAGGCTACATTTCAATTTCAAGTGCTTTGAACATATTTTCTGATGAACTCTTTTGGTAAATCCATAAACTTTACTGTTTTCACATGATTAACACATTCTTGGAGTCCCACACTCATCCCATGTGGTTTCCTTCTTTTCCTCATTTTTTCGGACCAAAAAATAAAAGTTTATTCTTAATATTATACTCTTATTCACTAAATTTTATAAGGCTTGTGTTTACACATCAGTGATGTTATAGTAAACTAGTAACATATAGATCTAGCCTTTGTGTTGAAAATATGTTCAGCTGCCGGTCTGCATTATATGTTTTCCTTTTGTGTAAAATGTCATATAAATTTCTTTCGCTGCTATATAAATAACTTGATGATTTGATCGTTGATTTGCTTAAGTTTCTACCATTCTTTTTCTTATCGTTTACGCCAGAAACGATGTCGACGTAATAAACGTCTATCTAAGATATTCCTGTGCTGAAGCAAATCATATTTTTCAGAAGTGCGTATAAAATTAGTTATGTTTACTATAAGCGCATGATAGCTTATATCATTTAAAAAATCATGTGTTGAGTCTGTGACAAAAGCTAATTTTGTGCCAGGTTGAGTGCATTATTAGCTCTAACATACACCCGTTTAATAAAATACATGTCTAGCTTTCATTTAATCAAACGATCTAGATAAAGTCGTTAAAAACTTATATGATTACGATATTAACGTTTAGAAACGTTTTTATTTTGATTATGTTTAAGCGTGTGTATATACTTTAGCGTGTTTCGTTTAGCGTATATCGTTTTGCGTTCGTCTGCGTATTTCGTTTGCTAAAGCTTGCGTGTAACGTTTGTTCATATAGCGTGTAACGTTCGTGTGTGTTTTTCCAGAGCCTGCGTTTTTTGTGTTGTTATGTATATAGGATTTATTATAAATGCGTTGATTACCTATTTCCTGAATAGCTCAGTGGGTGAGAGCAGGACTAATAATATCATGGCTATGGTTTCGATACCCGCTCTTGCCACTATTATTTGTAATGATTTTGTTTATTTGAGGTTCATATAATTTTTCATGTTCATTCATCTTCTTCTTTTCATGTTCAGTCTGGAATATTCTTTCTGTAAGTAATTTATTATTCTAGATTTTTCATTGATATATGTATATATATGATGAATGTTTGTACTTCGAAGTGTGTGTGCTTATTCGTGCTATTGTGTTATGCTGATATACTGATTGACTGCTATTGTACCAACAACATAGTAATATATATGTTTGGATTCTGTAACTCTGTGCTGGAAGGGTTTTGCGATTGTGATATTCATGTAGAAGTTGTTTCGTATATTGGAAGTATTTATACAAAGTCGTTGTGTAGGTTCGATCTGTATTGACTGTCGACTCAATGTGTACAAAATCTCAGTTAGAGTAATATATTAACAATAACAACATACGCAAGAGGTGACGTTGACGTCAAATAGCGCGGTAAGACGTAACGTAGATAATAGCGTAAATATATGTAGTTAACTTGCGGACAATTCTGCTGTGGACATCCGACATTAGTTAACTCTGAGTCATGGACAATTGAATTTCAGACTACGAGTTACACTTAACTTATCATACTCATATTATTGTATTAATATAAATAACTGTTTTTCCTTAATTAAAAATTATCTATTACTGCGCTATCTTCCCTATTGCGTTTAGTTCGTAACAGTGTAAACTGAAACATTCACCCAACTGTAATTCTTAATATGCACAAAACTATCTGTCGGTGAATAAAACAAATGACAGATTATATGGCGAGCAATATAGCAACGGTTAAGAACTCATTTTGGCATGTCAAAAGAAGGATACTGAACAAGTGCTTATACGTGTGCTTACGAAAGAAGACGGTTCTTTAATTTAAAGGATTCTTGTTTTATAAATCTTGATAGATTTCACAATAGTCAATAAAGACGTGCAGAATTTCGAAAACATTTATGCCTTCCAGTTTTATGTTACCGGTTTATATAAAAAAGGAATTAACTATAATTATATAATTTGAGAAACAAACATCTGCCTAAAACTCATTTCCGTTACTTCTCTATTAGATGATATCATCTGTGGACATAAACGAAATTGAACTTTAGCACTTTTTAAACGCAACTTACGCATAAATAATATAACTTTGTGAAGGTGCATTTTATAACTACAAAACAAATAAACAAATAAAAATATAAAGATAAAAAAAATCAATATTTGCTCCATAAGATTAAAATTAGTCAAGAATAAAATTGACTTTCTACCTTAGCATTACAGAAACGAAACTTGCTAAAATTAATTATGTAATTACTGCATTAGTACTGCATGTGAATGATAGAATATGATGTTTATTTTTTTCAATTGAATTAGGCTTGTATATTCGGAGTAGTTTAGTTTTAATCCCCATTCTATTTTTCTATTATATTTAAAAACAACACTTGCGTTCCAATCCGTATGTTATGAGAACTGTTGTTCACCGAAATTTGTCAAAGAGTTTACCTTGCCTTTTACAAATTAAACGTTGTAAAAAGATGATTAAATGTATCTAATGAAAAAGGAAAACCGTTGCTGTAAGTGTCAACCACAAGTCAAATTATACAATTTTCAAGTACTTCCTTATGTTCAGTGTTTAAATATTGTTAAGGAAAATATTTTAACCTTATTTATAACATCTGCTTTTGCAGAAGTAGGAAAATTGACATTTATGGGAATCAGAAAAAAGAAAAAGTGCTTAAGGAAAATGAGCATGCATGAACAGTTTTATAAAGTGGCCAAGTCAGGTGATAGATATGATAAGTATTTCCTCATGTTTTAAATATTAACATAAAACATTTAAGGTTGCTGTTGTAGGAAAATTATTTTTTGACGGGTCTCACGACCATGGAAAGAATACACAAACATTTGTACAATTTTACAAATATTTTGTCATATGATTATTATATCTCGGTCAAATATACGTTTGGTGAGTAAACAGAATGATTAACAGATATGCTCACCTCTTTCAAAGATTGAACATATGTATTGAAATAAGTATTGTTTTTTCTTAAATTGACCTTACACCGATAATAATGAATGCACTTTATTTGACTCTGTATATAAAATAAAAATATATCAATAAAAAGAGCTTTCTGTACTTTATAGGGCATTTTTGAAAAGATTTATAATATAATTATTTTGACAAAATATTTCCTTACTCAATTACGTCCATTTCAAAACAGCGATGCCCATATTGACGTCAATACTGTCGTCTCACAAAAAGCATAATTTTATTTTAATTTTTCTCTGTAATTATTCATATAAACTTAGTAATCAACTTTTAATGACACAATGTAGATGAAACGTGAACAAAATATGACATCTTAGTTAAACAGTTTCAAGTCAAATTCTCTATTATAATTATTTTCAAACTGAAAATTATATTGCTCTATGACCTTCGTGCATACACAAAAAAGCATAATCGCAAAATAAGTTTACCAGTTTTAGTGTCTTAACTTTCGCCAAAACCGATAACCTCTATTCATGTCAGAGCAGATACACAGTGCGATTTAATGTAGAAATGATGTTTTGTTCAATCACAAAAAATTGACCTGTACCGTCCGGAAACCGAACCCAGGGATTTCCACGCTGTATCTATTGAGTTAATTGCACGTAATAATGATAATGATAACGTATCTATTTATTTAATGACAGTTACACGTTTGAACAGCAGCAAATACGCCCATACGATTGAAATTCTCATAAAAGATCGTGAGGAGAGAGCAAGAGGACACGAAAATTGTATGGATCACACGTAGATCAAACGCGTATTGTATATTGTAAGTGATTTGATAGATGTAGAATAAGTAAAGAATGCGTTTGAATGTTTTAGAATAGAACTAGAACTACCACTATCATGGCGTGAATATCCCTGCATAACACTTTGTCAGAATCAACAGTGGCCATTTAAAGCTCAAGGACAACCTGTCAAATCTGAGGTTACTAAGCCAGTGCATTGCTAAGTTATGTATTCTACATGCTTCAAATGTGAAAATGTCAAAAACAATACACTGCAGACAGGCATTCTTAAGCAATTGAGGGGAAAAGCTTTTTTGTCAAGGTCCCTGTGACCTTGACCTTTGACCCAGTGACCTCAAAATCAATAGGGGTCACCTTATGATCATGATCAACATCTATGCCAAATACGAAGACTGTGGGTCCAAGGTTTCTTAAGTTAATAGGTGGACAAACGTTTTTAGTCAAGGCTCCTGTGACCTTTACCTTTGACCCAGTGACCTAAAATCAATAGGGGTCATCTACTAATCATGACTAACCTCCCTGCCAAATAGGAAGACTGTGGGTCAAAGGAATCTTAAGTAAATGGGCAGACAGGCTTTTTGAAGTCAAAGTCCCTGTGACCTTGACCTTTGACCTGGTGACCTCAAAGTCAATAGGGGTCATCTTCTAATCATGACTAACCTCTATGCTAAATATGAATACTGTGGGTCAAAGGAATCTAAAGTTATTGGGCGGACAAGCTTTTTGAAGTCAAGGCCTCTGTGACCTTGACCTTTAACCTGGTGACCTCAAAATCAATAGGGGTCATCTACTACTCATGACTACCCTACATGCCAAATATGAAGACTGTAGGTTGAAGGCATCTTAAGTTATTGGGCGGACAAGCTTTTTGAAGTCAAGGCCCCTGTGATCTTGACCTTTGACCTGGTTACCTCAAAATCAATAGGGGTCATCTACTAATCATGACTAACCTCCATACTAAATATGAAGACTGTGTGTCAAAGGAATCTTAAGTTATTGGGCGGACAAGCTTTTTAAAGACTAAACCCTGTGACCTTGACCTTTGACCTGGTGACCTCAAAGTCAATAGGGGTCATCTACTAATCATGACTAACCTCAATGTCAAATATGAAGACTATGGGTCAAAGCAATCTTAAGTTATTGGGCGGACAAGCTTTTTGAAGTCAAAGTCCCTGTGACCTTGACCTTTGACCTGGTGACCTCAAAGTCAATAGGGATAATTTACTAATCATGACTAACCTCCATGCCAAATATGAAGACTGTAGGTAAAAGGTATCTTAAGTTATTGGGCGGACAAGTTTTTTGAAGTCAAGGCCCCTGTGACTTTGACCTTTGACCTGGTGACCTGAAAATCAAAAGGGGTCATATACTAATCATGACTAACCTCCATGCCAATTATGAAGGCTGTAGGTCAAAGGCATCTTAAGTTATTGGGCGGACAAGCTTTTTGAAGTCAAGGTCCCTGTGACCTTGACCTTTGACCTGGTGACCTCAAAATCAATAGGGGTCATCTACTAATCATGACTAATCTCCATGCTTAATATGAAGACTGTGAGTCAAAGGAATTTTAAGTTATTGGTCGGACAAGAAACATGGCCCTGGATCGCTCACCTGACACAACCGCATCCAAGCAATGTCTTAAACAAGCATCATGGCCAAGTTTGATGACAACTGAGTCAAACATGTGACCTCTAGTATGTCATAAAAAAATTTCATATTTGGGCAATGTGATCTAAGTTTTGACCGGACACGACCCATATTCAAACTTGACCTAGAAATCATCAAAACAACCTTCCTGACCAATTTCCAGAAAATTTGGATCAAAACTGCAGCCACTAGAGTGTAAATAAGCTTTCTCTATTTTTAGCTCCTGTGACCTAGTTTTTGACCTGAGATGACCCATCTTCGAACTTGACCCAGAAATCATCAAAACAACCTTCCCGACAAATTTCCAGAATATTTGAATCAATACTGCAGCCACAAGATTGTTTACAAGCTTTTTCTATTTTTAGCTCCTGTGACCTAGTTTTTGACCAGAGATAACCCATCTTTAAACTTTACCTAGAAATCATCAAAACAACTTTCTAGACAAATTTCCAGAATGTTTGGATGAAATGAAAACTGCAGCCTCTAGAGTGTTAACAAGCTTTGTCTATTTTTAGCTCATGTGACCTAGTTTTTGACCGGAGATAACCCATCTTCGAACTTGACCTAGAAATCATCAAAACAACTTTCCTGACAAATTTCCAGAATATTTGGATGAAAACTGCAGCCACTAGAGTGTTAACAAGCTTTTTCTATTTTTAGCTCCTGTGACCTAGTTTTTGAACGGAGATGAGCCATCTTCGAACATAACTTAGATGTTATCTTAACCATCGTTCTGACAAATTTCCAGAATATTTGGATGAAATCTGCAGCCCCTAGAGTGTAAACAAGCTTTTTTCTATTTTTAGCTCCTGTGACCTAGTTTTTGACCGGAGATGACCCATCTTCGAACTTGACCTAGAAATCATCAAAACAAAACGTAATATACAACTTGCCACGTTAAATCGACACTCCTTATCTGAGAAACTAATCAATTCATGTCATGCAAAAATTTAGTAGCGTAAACATGGCACAGAGGTACGCACAGTTTAAATAAATTGAGATGAATAAATTACCAGTTTTATCAGGTAAGAAATCCACACTCCCTAAAGAATTACAAAAACCCGACATATGCAACGAATAAATGCCAACTCATATTTCTTACAAGTATTAGCCGCTCTCGATCTTTTCAAAGTAGGTCATTTTTGTCCGCAAAACCCCAGTGGCATTCCATCTTACTCATCCTTTTCAATCTGGAAAAAACACTTGCCAAAACATAAGATCTCAGCAATTTAGGATTATGTTCAAAAGCGAACAAGTCTTTACCCTTTATTATACGGTGTTTTTTTGTGTGTTTTTTTTTTTCAATCAGCGCAAAATGTTTAGTGATATATCCCAATTATCATTATCGACAATTTTTGACTAAATGTCTGCTTTTTCATTAAGGGAACGGAACGAGGTATTCACTATACTTCAGAAAAAATATAGACATAACTTAAAATATAATTCTCTTGTAATTCTTTGTTCATAAAATCTTAAGCGACTTTTGAAACAACACTATGATGATCTGAAAACCATTTTACTAGTTGATTCAGTAGCACATGCAAACGTTATCGAAGAACGGAATTCATTGCAAACAATTCCCTCGATATCTGACTATCTTCTGGGGACCATTGACCACCGTTTTTAGTATTTAGTTCATAACCAGCAAATCAAAATGACGAAGCGTCATTGTAAACTGCGCTTGAACAGACCTGAGACTAGAATATGTTCCGGGAATCAACATTATTTAATTGTTTAGTTCATAACATGATTTGCGCAAAACTTTCCTGAGACAGACAAATGTAAGGATCACATGTTTGAGACTACAACAACAACATATTTATTTCATAATAAGGCAACTGGCCCATTATATACAAGGCAACATGGACAAACATTTTACGTCCCTCTTATTGATATCATATGGTATACAAAGAATATGGTGTACACTTTATATATATTCATATAAAATATGCATTATGGTAATCTGCCACATTCTCCTAGGGCCATTACGTTATTTGTAGTTCTATTAACGCTAAGGTAACTTTTACAAAAATCATTTTCACAGTTTCAAAAGCATGTACATAACAATAACCCCATACCTGTGAGGCATAACATAATCTTGGTTTCACCAAAGCATCCAAATATTTAAAGTATTCAATGATTGAAAAATATCCAAATGACTTTTGATACTGTTTGATGGCTAAAATAGGATTCTTGGCCTGAATATGCAAATAATTGTGGGTTGATGGGTGAAAGATTAACACCCATATATTTATAAATTGATAATACATTAACAGGTGATCAACGATAGAACCAAGATTTATAATTTCTAAGACCACCTCCATTACAGAGTACAATAATCTTTGTTTTGTTTAAATTCAATTACATAGTACCGTTTCTTGACAAAATACGTGTATTAAATTAGTTTGTTGCTATAATTTGCGCAATTAGCAATGTCGTCCGCAAACATAAAACAGTTAATGTCATGTATTTCGTAAGTTATAAAAATTCCTGTTCCACACGAGAGACGTAGTAGCTTTGCTAATTCATTAGTAAAAAGTATGAATATATTTGTGCTGCTTACGTCTCCCTATTTTGTTCCAACATTGCAGAGGAAATGATCTGTAGATAATTAAAAGCAATTGTTATCACATTAAAATTTGGTCTATTTTAGCATGATTACAGTCGAGTTTAACAGATAATAGATCTGTAAACATACTCCTGAGCACGCGAAAAAATCGCTGCGTAGACCTCAACGATATAATATTTCAAAAAGCTTCACTTGATTTAATTGGTCGAATGCTTTCTTAAAATCAACAAAAATACAAAGGAATCTACCATCTTTTCTTGTTAAATATTTTTGAGCCATTGCCTGTCAACAAAATATATTATCTACCGTTGAGTACTCTTGTCGGAAGCCGACTTGTGACTCGTCCATTAAATTACTATTTACGGCCCAATTATAAAGTCGAGTATAACAAAGGGTAAAGACTTATTCGCTTTTGAACATAATCCTAAATTGCTGAGATTTTATGTATTGGCAAGTTTTTTTCCAGATTGAAAAGGATGAGTAAGATGGAATGCCACCGGGTTTTGCGGACAAAAATGACCTACTTTGAAAAGATCGAGAGCGGCTAATACTTGTAAGAAATATGACTTGGCATTTATTCGTTGCATATGTCGGGTTTTTGTAATTCTTAAGGGAGTGGTGATTTCTTACCTGATAAAACTGGTAATTTATTTATCTCAATTTATTCAAACTGCGCGTACCTCTGTGCCATGTTTACGCTACTAAATTTTTGCATGACATGAATTTATTAGTTTCCCAGATAAGGAGTATCGATTTAACGTGGCAAGTAGTATATTACACTGCAGCTTTAAATAATATGATTTTAATCATGGAACTATATTAGAATCAAACAACATTGTTGACCATATACATTTTTATTTCATGAATTGTGTGGTATTTGAAGATTCATGTTGACAAAATATATTAAAAAAAAAAATAAATACAACATCATTTCAATAATTATCTTTTATCGTGACTGCATATTCTTTGGTGGAAATAAGAAGAAAGGATGGCACTGAATTTCTATTATTCAAACAACACTTTTTTAAAGGTACCTTTATTGACATGGTCTGTTTATGAATATATAGATACAAGGTTATGCAAATAAAGCTCATTTCGGAGAAACTATTTTACGTCAAATAAATGTTCTTAACTGTATTTTATTTAAAGCAAACATATTTCTAATTTGTGATAGGAAGAGGATATTTCTATCAAGCGTTTATATAATTTGACTTCTGTTTACACAAACCTTAATTTTTATATAATGCAAGCAAAGAATCCCTTCCTATGGACTTATTATTAAAATGAAACAAACATATCAATAAATGAAACATACATATCATTTAAAGCGCAATTATATATTAACCAACACGAAGTCACGAACTCAAGAAACATTAAGTAAAATATTAAAAGTCTCCAAAATTCTCGGGGAAGAGAGCATTTATCGGTGGTAAGACACACAGCCGGAATAGAATAGTTGTTTGATGTTTCCGTTTGATGTCTGTCATATCTGACCCAGTGTCCACACATATTAAAAAATTTAAATCATTATCAGCAAATGGTTATAATTATTGATTCATTTTAACTTAGTAATATTGGATTTAAAACTAAAATAGCATGTCTTTGAATTCAAAGATAAATTAATTTAGCTTTCCAAGATGTGGGCTCTTGATCCTAAAAATGATCCTTATTTGATCAAATTCGTTTGTATTATATGTTGTCCATCGTATCATAAATCATCTTCGTCATTTTGCAAATCAAGATTTAAGAAAATTATGATAGCATTATAAAGTTAATGTTACTTTTATAAAGCAATGCCAATTTAATCTCGATATCTAGTCCCTGTCCAGGTTTAATATAAAAAGACATATTACTACGGAAGAAAATGTTCTAAACACAATTTCCAACTAGTATTTTACCGGTATAAGCAATGATATCGCGCATGCATCAATCGGGCATTTTAAAGCTTTATTTCTTGTCAGAGGTTTTTCTCTTGAGACATTGGGTATCCTTACAGTCCCTTATAAGATGAGGTCCAACGTCACAAAATTCATCTAGGCTAATCATCCCGTCACCTGCAAATTAAATTATTTTGTAACAGTACGACATATACCTTTTTAATACAGGGACAAAACTTTCTCGCATATTATATAATCATATACATTTTCATGATAATTTTAAATTAACATGTTATACTTATATAATACAGGGACTTGAAAATCTCGATATTAAGTTATAAACGTTCAAACATGTTCGTGCAACATTGGTCACGATATGCATAATGGTATATAGATAAAATATGTTTGGCCTGAAATAACTGCCAAATGATTATCAATATTTATTTATTAGAATTTAAAAAATGTTGTTTATTTTTAAATCAACCGTTTATTATTTCCAAGTGTTAAGGATTGCAGAAAAACTTTTTAATACCTGAAGAAAACATTATAAAAGTTGCATATGCTTAATATTTTATAAAGAAATAAGTAGGTTACTTACTATCACTAAAGTCCATTATTGCAAAAAGATCATTTGTTTCTTCTCCTACTCCAAATATGGATTCAAGTTCCGCTGGCCTGATCAATCCATCACTATCCGTGTCATAGGTTTCAAACTTGCATTGATGTTCTTCAGGTAAAATGCTTAATTGAGTTCTTATCTGAAAATTCAAATTAACTATTGATTAGGCTTTACAAAGTATTATAATATTATTGACAGTTTTAGACGTATTTAGAAATAATGTTTTTCTTTTTTGTTTTCTTTTTTAAAAAGAGGTTTTTGTTATAAAAATGTATTTAATGATTGACTTATCAATCAATTGACTAACAGAAGGTTAGTCTTCAAAGTTCACTCATGTCAATTGCTGTACTGTTATAAAGGTAGACTATCAATGAAAATAATTATTTGTATGTAGTGCATAAAACCTTTTGGAAAAACCCTGTTTCCACCATGTCCTTATAATCTATAAATCTTCGCACTCTTCTACATCGATAGCCACAGTCATCAGTTCCCCACGGATCCCACATATTATACGGGTCTGGTGGTGGGTAGTATGGCTTCTTGTTGCAACAGTTTCCAAGACACACAATGACGGCAAACAAAGGAATAAGTTTCAAATCCTGTGCAAAGTAGTTTAAATTATTTATTATGATGCATGTTAACATTTTACGAACAATACTATATTTTTTCTTATTTTGTTTTCTTTTATCAGTGCCTAAATATAGTGTATCATCTTTTCATTTATGAAACACATATGCATACAGTGACATTTATGCCAAACAACTATATTTTATTTTAACTCAATATTGCCTAACCACTTCCACAAACATAAAGCTATATTATGAGAAAAATATGCCGAGTATTCGGACATAAAAAGTAAAATTAAACACTTACCATTATGTCTCTTTAGCACTCTTTATGTCTCGAGATTTTAAAATGCTTCCTTGAAGACAGTGTGATCGAAATTGTGACGGAATGTAAACGGCTTGGTCCTTTTATCAAATATTAAGAGGAAGAAGGAAACTCTTTAAAAAAATATCACTTGGCTTTGCTGTACAACACAACGTTCAGGGACCAATAGATCTTTGTTATTTTGTAAAACATTGCCGTAATATTTTCCTTGTGCAATATGTTTATTCCAAAGTTTTTTTTCAATGATCACTTATTTGTTTCCATCATATATACTCGATTACAGTAGTTCGGAACGATTTCAATTATTTTGACATTTAAATTTACGTTTCTTCGAACTTAAAGTTTGATAAACAATTTATATTGAAAAATCATAGTAATTCGGTCTAATCAGAACATTAATGTGCATTGGTACATACATTTCCTATCAAAAAGTTAACAAATAGTCAACAAAAATCAGTCAAGTAAAAAAATATTTATTTATTAGCTTCTTCTTTTGCAATAACTATCGCATGTTTTATTTGGTTATGGAAGTTTAACGGAGGGTAAACCTTTGAGTACAAGAGTTAAAAGTCTTTAAATAGTTTCATTTTTTGTTTTAAAACAATTTTTCTAATCCATAACATTCACAGTGCAATACAAATGAAATATTATCTGTACCACATATCTCATACATTATCCATATTTTTCTGTCAATGGGAGAAATGTTTGTGAAGTCGTTTAATATGTAATATATTTTATAACGTTAGTCATCCTACATTTCATTATCAAATAATAATGAGAGATCTTGCTTTAGGTAAAAAGATAAAATATTTCGGGAAGTTTTACTTTCAAAATAATTACTACTGTTGGTATTATGAGAAAGTTGATATCAGGAGATTGTTTCATTGCCATTATCTTGGATTTTATTTTTTGGCCGAAGGCCTTCTGATCTTACATTGACTTCCGCTAAAAGTAACAGTAAAGAAATGAATATAGGCAGAATTTCCATTGGTCATTTTAACTCTAATAGCCTGTTCGATTGATACTTTAGAAGAGCTTCCGTTATAGGCAGAGATCTGTTTTATTGCGCGATGGCAAGAAGTGTTGAAATAAATATATAGGTCAGAAAAAATATAAAAATACAATATGAATATTTTCTAGATGTTTCTAACAGCTTTTCAAAAACTATATGAAATCAAATATGACAGATAGCCTTTTTGATACTTTTGCGTTCGATTGGGTTTCCCTTCTAAGCTATTCTAGTCATTATATTCTCTTCTCGAACCGGGCATACGACGATTAAAACGAACTTTCGACTAATTCACAGTTGCAAAATTATCCGTGGAAATTGTGTACAGTATCTACTTAATCTTTGTTTTATTATCAATTCCTATTCAAATCAAATAACATTTTGAACAAAATGAAATAATGTACTAGGTAATATTTTTTTTAAATCTAAGATGACAATTAATAGGAAAAAACATTGCGGGTAAAAATGGACTGAATTAAATCTATTGAGGACGAATAAAATGTTCTTTGGGGTTGGCATGGTTAGTAGTAGCTTATCCTATGCAAGTTAACAAGTTTGACTTCGGCCGTGTATCTTTTTAAAGAGACTTCTTGATTACAATAATATTTGATCACTTGAACTAGCAGAGTCATTTTAATTGTTCTGTAGCGAAATTCTTCAACCAAGGACCACTCCACCGACCTGCAACGGTTGGTGAATTCACATTATCCAATTAATCAGTATTGATTCTTAGAAATGAAGTTGTATGCGAGAGAAGCGGACAATACATTTTAGGGTTGATGGCCAAAATATTATGGATAAGTTTACATTTAATTTAAAGCGCATGAATTTTGAGTTTAAAACGATAAAGAAATGATTCAACAAAAAAAAAATCACCCATCCGCCACACTTTTATTAAAATTTATTATATTGCAAGGCTCAGTTAGACGTACTTATTGCCATTATTGCACTTATGCCTCGTCGGTTTTTAACTACGGCTAGCAATGTATGCCAATACTACATAACTTAGAACTACACAGAAAATAAATTAAATGAAAAGGATGGGAAACTGTACTATTCTGTATTTCTCAAAACAACTAAAAGTACAACTGCAACAAATTGCACATGTCACAGAAAGAAGCTATTTCGCTTTTGTCGGGAGGCCATACTTTTGTTTTGATCAGGTCGTATGGTACAGAAAAAAATGAAGATATCTTACAAGTGTTCTCAATAAAAAGATTTACGATTACAGCCTCTATTGGACATTGAGCTTTGCTTCATACGATTCCATAATTTAATACATATTGTTGTCAAGCATGTTTATTTAAAGGTGATTTAACATTTTGAGGCTGGTGTAAATTTGCTGAGTTTTTAATACGTTTTGAATCAAATATTCCCACAAATGATCTTAGACTATTTGATCAATGCAGGCTTTATCTCGTTAGATGTGTCAGTGGTTGAACCGAAATAAACGACTGGTCATCTACATTGATTTTAAGACATGCTAATTTTGATATCAAGTTTATCAGACGAGGCTGATATGGGCTAGAAAGGGGCGAGGCTTGTCAAAATTTCAAAATAATCTACCTTTAAAAAGTACTGTCCAATTCATTAATATATAAAATGCCCCTTATATTTATTAGCTTCTTTTCATGCAGACATTATCGCTTGTTTTATTTGGTTATAAAATCCTAACTTTAACGGACAGTAATCATATGAATACAAAAGTAATAAAGTTTCCTTTTAAACGGAAGGTTTAATGAAAACACTTAGCTTTTGATCAGTAACTAAATAAGAAAAATACTTTTTTAATTACCGAGCACATTTCGCGCTTATTGAAAGACGAACCCTAAATTACGTCAGTATGGGTACCGCCATTTTGAAATGGGCGTCTAGTCAGGTTACAACGTAAGTCAACGGGAACAAATATAATTTTAACATTTTGGCCATATTACAGACTTTATGCAAAATGTGATGAACATGTTTAGAGATATTGACGCCAGTGTTAAGATGACATCCATTGAAATTGCTTAATTTTATTAAATAATAATAATACAGATTGCAACTCATATCAAAGTAAGGGAGGACTTCACTGGTCACATAGAGAGAGAGAGTTTCAAGATAATCTGGTCTCGCCTACATATTGAAAAAACCCCCACTTAATTCAGTTATTTATTCTTAAAACATTCAAACACATTCTTTACTTATTCTACATCTATCAAATCACTGACAATAAACAATACGCGTTTGATCTACGTGTAATCCATACAATGTTCTTGTCCACTTGCTCTTTCCTGACATTTTATGTAAGTGTACGATCTTTTATGAGAATTTCAATTGTACGGGCGTATATGCTGCTGCTCAAACTTGTAACTGTCATTAAATAAGTAGATACGTTTTCATTATCATTATTACGCGCAATTTACTCAATAAGTATATTAGTGGGAATCCCTGGGTTTGGTTTCCGGGGGGGACAGGTCACTTTTCTGTGACTGAACAAAAATCATATCTATAGTAAATCGCACTGTGCATCTGCTCTGACATGAACAGGGGCTATCGGTTTTAGCGAAAGTGAAGGCACTAGTACTGGTAAACTTATTTTGCTTATGCTTACTTGTATTTGCACGAAGGTCAAAGAGCAATACAATTTTTAATTTTAAAAATAGTTATAAAATAGAATTTGACTTCAAACTAAGTTAATAATTGGCATCGCTGTTTTGAAATGGACGTTATTTAACGGTAAGGTAATATTTTGTCATAATAATCATATTATTAATATTTTAAAAAATGCCTTATAAAGTACAGAAAGCTCTTTTTATTGATCTCTATTTATTTGACACACCGAGTCAGTGTTAAGTGATATGGCGGAATCATCGAACAAAAAATCTTTAAAATACATATACCATTCATTGGCTGAAATATTACACAGTGCCTTTTTCGGTGGACGTGAACGCTAAATATGTGACCACATATCCTTGGGATTTTTACTTACATTTATGAGTTTTTGTCTGTGTTCGCGCTGAAAAAAGTAGCTGTTTACTACGACAAAACGCCTTAAACTTATTACGTTTAGCCTTATATGCTCTTAAGTCATATATTAAGTTTGATGTTCTAAACCTACGTAGCGCGTTATATTCCTTGCAATTATATAAATCCCAGTTTCCATCCCACTATTGGGGCTGTGACTGTTTGTTTCTAAAGGATCTTATTCGCATATAAGGTACTGCCTCTTTGTAAATGGCTGTCAATATAGACAATGCGCTGTAAATATTTGCCATTATCTCAGACATAATTCGACCTTGTTTCTGACGTAGCAGAGTACCAAACTGACTTAAGAAAAAATCTCTATGGATTTCATTCCAGCGAAAATGTTCGTGTTCAATTGTACACGTTACAGCATTATCATTAGAAACGGCATTTATTACCAAGTCCTTGTATGGTAAAGATAGAGAGCATGATATAAGGAGATTCTAAAACTTTGAAATTTAGAATATATTCCAATAAATTTTGAACTATCTATCTTATAGTCGACAATGCTGACGCTCTCATTTGCGTAGCATGTAAACTCCCCTAATATGTCATTTGAATTATCTCCCGTTTAAAAATGTGAATATCATACAAACAACATAAATCAAGCAAAAAGTTTCCAAAATTATTACAAACGCAATCCTTATTGTTTCTTGATAAACAAAATGTACTACCGTTATAATCAGAGTCACCACATATATACGTTAGATTTTCATCATAAATACAATCAGGTATTTTTTTTGTTCTAGCATTTGAATCTCCAGCAAAAAGAATGTATGAATTAGGAAGATTAATTTAATCGTTTCAATACCACCCTGAATTATTCCATCATTTTCTTATAGATTATCATTAACAGAAGATCCCTCCGGTGCAACATACGCAAAATAAAAAACAATTGAGAAGACTTAAGTAACAGCACTACATAATATGTCATGTCATATAAAATACATCAATCAAATGTAAACATTTTAATGTAGAATTATTTAATACACTACCCCCACTATTTCTAATGTGAGCATTATTATATGGTCTCATATAATCATAATGTATATAACCCTCTAAAAACGTATGTGAGAAGTTGGCAATGGCCAGTGAGCTAAGCAAACAGGCATTTCAATTTATATAGGGAAATCAATGATCTGCTGTAATACTTACATGTCTTGGCAATCAAGCACATCATTCATAAATATAGTGTAAATATAATTTGCTGTAATACTCAGCTGTCTTGGCACTCTAGCAGGGCATTACTAAATAAAGTGTAAAAATGCTCTGCTGGAATGTCTAGCTGCTAGGCAATCTAGCAGGGCATTCCTAAATATAGTGTTAAAAGCTCTGCTGGAATGGTCAGCTGGCTAGGCAATCTAGCAGGGAATTCCTAAATATAGTATTAAAAGCTCAGCAGTGCAGTGTTAAAATGCTCTTCTGGAATGCTTAACTAGCTAGGCAATCTATCAGGGCATTCCTAAATATAGTGTAAAAATACTCTGCTGGAATGCTTAGCTGGCTAGGCAATCGAGCAGGGAATTCCTTAATATAGTGTTAAGTGCTCTGCTGGAATGATCAGCTGGCAAGGCAGTCTAGCAGGGCGTTCCAAATTATGATGTTAAAGTGCTTTGCTGGAATGCTTAGCTGGCTAGGCAATCTAGCAGTGCATCACTAAATATAGTGTTAAAATGCTTTGCTTGAATGCTTTAAAAATCTTCATTTCATAATTTCGTGTCCGCTCCATACGTTTTTAGCCGCTGAAAATATTTTGAA
This sequence comes from Ruditapes philippinarum, assembly GCF_026571515.1. Taxonomy (NCBI): domain Eukaryota; kingdom Metazoa; phylum Mollusca; class Bivalvia; order Venerida; family Veneridae; genus Ruditapes; species Ruditapes philippinarum. The sequence goes on along the minus strand of NW_026854686.1, from coordinate 170,114 downwards.
ATAAATTGGCACAACTGATCACTATTATATGACGATGAACAGAGCGCAATAATTGGCTTGCTACCAAAATGGTCAAGGTCACACTTTAAGGAATAATGTTAAAAAGCCTACATTTCATGTCTGCGCCATAACCTTTTAATCGCTGAAGTTTTTAGAAAGTAACTTGGTAAAATTGATCACCATTATAAGAACGTGTGCAGAGCGCAGTAATTGGGTTGTTACCTCCTAGGTCAAGGTCACACTTAAAGGTCAAATGTTAGAAAGTCTACGTTTCGTGTGTGGCCATAACAGTTAAACTGTTGCAATGTTTAAAGCTAACTTGACAGAAATGATCACCATTATGACACAACTGGCAGGGCACAAAGGTCAAATGTATTAAAGTCTACATTTCGTGTCCCCTCCATAACTTTCAAACCTCTGTTTTGTTTAATGGCTTGGCACAAGTGATCACTAATTTTGAAAGTAGATCCTATAAATCAGTCAACAGTATTAATGGAATTAGAAATTTACATTTTTGTTTGGGTTTTAGAGTGGATCAGGGAGGTAGTCAGTCCTCTCCTCAATTTTCGAAATCACTGATTATGTCCTGTTTCAGCGTTTGAAGAAGTTATGAAGTTGAGTAAGACGCCCTGTTAACACTTCTCAATGGAACTTGTATCACATATCATATGTTTCAGCGCAGATTGAGTTCTTGTACTGAAAATGTAGGTCTTAATCCTTTTAATTTTTCAACACATTCCTTTCATCGAGGGTTACCTACGCTGGCCTTTAAGTCAGACATTCCCCCATAACATATTCAATGAATGGGGGATTGACAGTCGTAGGCATATAAATATTATTTAGAATTATTTTTTATTAAAACAGTGGCTCATTTTCTTAAGCGTTACTACGCTCCCTTTGCAGCTTACTGAATATACTCCCGTTACTTAAGAAGTGAGCGATAGTGGAACATTCGACCGATGCGCAGGAGAGTAAAGCGTTATGTGTGTTTCTATTGATTTAAAATTGTTTTAGAAATGTAAATATGTTGATTATAGTTTTTTTCAACTTATGATAAACCATTGCACTGTTTAGTCTAGTAGAAACATTAGGTTGTCAGTCTTTCTTCTTAAAGGAAATATTTTATTCCTTTGAAGATTAAGTAACATACAGTAGTGGTATGTTACACTGACTCTGTAGTGACAGTTTCTGACGCTTTATTTATTTAGTTTTTCTTGTGCAATGTGTTGATGTGGTATATTTGTATGTAAATGTATAAATGTCCAACGTGTATATATGTAAATTTGAATGTATATATGTGCAACGTGTATATGTGATATATTTGTATGTAAATTTGTGGTTATGTATATATGTATCTTTTTTCTTGTTATAATTTCATTTCTTTTGATTTCACTATTGCTGTTTTGCCTGCATGAATCTTGTGTAACTGAATGTTATGTATGAATGAATGTTGTGTAACTGAAGATATGTAAGTAAAATCGAGTTTTAGTTTCTGTTTGTTTGCTTTTTTTGTTTGGTTTTTGCCTGTTTTTTTGTTTGTTGGCTTTTTGCTTTGATTAATTTGGCGGGAGTTTGCAGCTTTTATGTATGAAACATTATTTGATGTTTGTCTCAGTATAATTCATTTTTGTATTAAATACTGGTATTTTGATTTGTTATTGATCATATCAGAATCTTTTCTGTGCATATCTATATGTACAATATTTTCTTGAACATGAATTTGTATTTTATTTGTGTTTATGAGAAAATTTTTAGCATTTGTTTACTTACAAAATCTTCTAATAATCAAATGCTACATAATTTTTGATTGGTTAATATTTGTCTGCTTCACAGATTTGTATATCACTACGCGTACAGCTTTATATAGTCTCCTCGCGTTTTTTCTTTACAGTTTTGATAGACACATTTTCATTCAGTGAAAATATGAATTTTCCTTTCATCCGCTCCCGCCAACCCTAAATTTTCGAAATGTTTTGTTAATTATGTTTTTTTCCTGCATTTGTTTTAGCTTATATGTATTTTCATAAAGATTTACTTTCATTAATATGTTTCTTATTTATCTTCATTTACATTTGAAACTTAATTGATATTATATATTTCCATTTTTTTAATTTTTTATTGAACGGCGGCTTTTATGTTATAGACCTTTTCATTTAAGACCGTATTCAAGTTGTCGCCCTTGGATGACGTCATTGGGGGATACGATGGACAATGCCGATACGATTAAGTACAATAATAGAGGGATATAAAGATCTTAATCCTTTCTCTTTTAAGATTGGCAGATTGAAATTGCCAAACTAGTGTGTAATTGAATAAGATATTACATAAAAAGGATGGTGAAATGAATAAAAATGTTTACTATATAATATGGTTACGATTTGTTTTAATAGTAGACCATATTCCTGGGTAACTGATCACGATTACCTTTTTCTCTAGATTCATAATAATGGAAATTTTACCAGGCAGTTAAATCGTACTAACTTGCTAATACCAGAGATATAGATAATGTATCCATGTCTCTGCTAATATACAATACCCAAAAGATATTTTGAGTTTCAAAAATATAAGGATTCTGTAGTTTCGAAAAAAACCGCTGCGTAATAATCAATTGCATTTTGATTTAAGCATTGCTAAGACAAAGAAGAAAAGACAATATCAATCTTTGTTATTATATACGATAAGATGTAAAGGCATAAAAAGTAAAAATTCTTTTGAATGTACATGCCTGTATACTATTTGTGTCGACATAATATGCACTCTCAAAAAATCGTACATCACACCAATATACATATATATGTAAATTTATATTTTCAACTTTTTAATTCAAACTCTGCTTATCAAATATTTAAAAACAAATCACGAAAAACCCAACAAAAACAAGTTGTGAAATACGTTCACAGAAATTCGTTTTTAACTGAATTATAATTTTACGTATTTATGACTGTGCCAGTTGGTAGGACTCTGGATCGAATATCAAATCAGTAAGGCATGACCAATAAAGTCCCTAGGATGATCCATAACACAATTTGGACCATAAATATTTTGACATCTAACAAAAGTGACGTTATCTGATGTAATGTTATAACTCTAAAACATGCACCCAGGTGATTTATGATATCACAGCCAAGTGCCGCTTGTATATACAACATATGTACCCTGTAAATTAATATGTTACGGCCCAGTGGCGCTTATATATACACAGCTATTTATCTATGAAATACGTTACTAGGAAAATGTCTTTTAAGAATAGATTTTTGATATCAAAATTAACTTATTATCGTCTGTTGCGAATCTAAAATTATAAAAGTCAATGCCATATTGTTTTCGTTCTTTCCGGAATATTTATAAAATTATATTCTTCGATCACTGTTTCTTTGAAATATTTTTAAACGGCATAATGAAAAAGAATCAGTAAGTATTGACAAAATGCATTCTGTTATTGTTCAATTAAAGCTTGAAAAACAATCATTAAAAGACATTGGCAATCTTATTTTCAGGTTTGTCACAAATACGCCGGAATTTTCTAAATGACAGAAAATAACACAAAAAACTAGAAAATGGCCATTTAAATTTATAATAGGCAATTTCAGTGTGTAAGGGTGTTTATAAAATATTAAACTTTGATTGAGTTACTGGCTTTGATATCCTGGCATTTGAGAAAGTCTAGATCTAATAAATATATTCACTTTGAAATTTCGCTATTTCACTCCGTAGCGACACGGATTTATGATCTATAAATCCGTGGTAACGAGAATTAATCTCAATATTTGCTTTTGTATTTTTTTCTATTGTCTTGATATTGAATTTATGTATGCATGCGTAAATTTTACATGTTATAATCAATTAATTGAACGCATTTAACTTTTCAATAAGGTAACTTTCTATGCGGCATGCATAGTTTTATTCCCCATTTACGTCACATCCGGTAAGGGAAGTAACTCTTAACTGACTTTTATCGCTTAAATGAAAGGGTCTATAAACATAATTTTATGTTTGCCTCACTATCATTCATTCAAATATTAAATACTGGTATATTGATATTATTGATTATTCCAGAAATGTTTCTGTGCGTGTCTATATAACAATGTTTAAATGTGCTTATGATAAATTAAATCTGCTCTGTGTTAAATAGCAACTCATAATCAAGTGATACATATATTAAGTGTTTCTGTATGTTTATTTAAACCTTCAAAAGGAAATATATGCGATAAAATATGATAATAATTGTCAAGATGATGAAGGAAATGTTGAGTTTCACAAAGAATTTCCGCCAGTGTTTCGTTTTAATGAAAAACACGATTGGCTAGTGCTCAAGGAAAGTTTAAACTTGCATAAACATAATAAAAGTGCCCATTTTAAGTCAGATAAATAATTTTATAAGTATTTCCTTTTGCTTTGTATATCTTAATGTAACAATAAGATGAATTTGATATAAAACAATAAAAATGCATTTAAGGGGCGTCCGTGGACGATTGGTTAAGGTCGTGGACTTTAAACCACTTGCCTCTCATCGCTGCTGGTTCAAATCCCGACAGGGACTTTAGATTCTTTCATCTAAGGGAGCTATCCAGCTAGCGTCCGGAATGTTGATGGTTCTACTCAGGTGCTTGTTCGTGCCTGTAATAATGCACGGAAGGGCACCTGAGGTCTTCTTCCACCAGTAAACAGTAAAGTTGGAACGTTGCGATATGACCTATACTACGTCGATGTGACGTAAAACCCATGACAACAAAAATGCATTTGAACTGCAACTGATGTAAAATTAATTTTTGACCACGGTAAAAATATAGATACAATGCCACGCGAATTTAATGTTTTGGTCAAATAAACGTGAGTAATGGGAAGGTACACGATCACTATGTTCAAATCTTAATCCCAAGATGTAATTTGTGTAGTATACATAAAACCCGTGATATGGCAAACAACAACAAGAGCACCGCTAGGCGGAGAATTATATGTCCGAAAGTATTTTATGTAGTACTGATTAAGCATTTGTAAGACATAGGAATTAAGGAAATTATTACACCGTTCAAAACGCAATCCTCCATTATGGCTGAAGAACCTTCATATATAATACAGTTGCTGTTTCTAAAGCACAACCATCAAGTTGTTATCTTGTAAGTAAAAATGAAATGCTTCGTCTGATGGACGGAAAGTGGCCTTGACCTTCTGACCTAAAAGTTAATAGGGGTCTTTTACTCAATATTGACAAGCATCCTATGAAGTTTGAACACTGTGGAACTTACGTTATGCTCCAGAAACCACAATTTTTAGTGTAAAGATCATTTTGACCCTGACATTTGACCTTATAACACTTAAATCAACAGGGGTCATGAATTAGACATGGCTGTTCATCCTTTAAAATTTCACAGATGTAGGTTGTTTAATCCTAAAGCTATTGATTGGAAACTTTTTTTAGTTTTAAAGTAATAGTGACTTGACCTTTGACCTTGTGACCTCAAAATCAATAGGGGTCTTTTACCCAATATGGACAATCATCCTATTAAGTTTGAACATTGTGGCCCGAATGAAACTTAAGTTAAGGTCCAGAGACTGTTTTCAGTTTTAAGGTAATAGTGACCTTGACCTTTGATCTTGTGACCCCAAAATCAATAGTGGTCTTCTACCAAATATGGAAAAATCATCCTACTAAGTTTGAACATTGTGGGCCAAATGGAACTTTAAATATGCTCTGGAAACTGTTTTCAGTGTTATGGTAATGGTGACTTTAACCTTTGACCTTGTAAACCTCAAAATCAATAGGGTTTTTCTACCTAATATGGACGTATCCTATGAAGTTTGAATATTGTGGGCCAAATGGAATTTAAGTTATGCTCCAGAAACTTAATTGATAAAAGACGGACATACGTACGGACGGATGCCACAGGGTATAACATAATATGGTCAAAATTTCGGGCATATAAATATGAATATAAACTTTTGTTTTCGTTAGATGTCATTGAACAAAACAAGAAAATTGTTTATGTTGACCCTTTACCATAATTTAAAAAAAAATCAGTAAACTGTGTTGCTGCATTTAGGATAAATTTCTAGTTGTTGTATTATCTTTTGTTATTTATAGATTTATTATCGATTAAGTTGTTTATGTTTTCAAAATATGAAGCATCATTTCAATAACATACATAACAAAACGTATAATTTGTATGAAGTTAACTAACAGTTGGTATCATAATCGGAGTGATAGATAAAAATGTTGGTAAAATAAACACATAAAACTTGCGAGTACCATTTTTACTACATACCAAACACGAAATAATAAAAGTAAAAATCGAATTGTTTCCAAGCAAGCACTTACAAAGGTGTTACATTTCATTGTGATATTTATTATAACCAAATCCTTAGATAAAGTAAAAGGAAGCGTGACAAAGTTTTATAAAATACATGTAAATTATTGTAAATTAAGTAAAATCTGCAAAATAATAGCTGTTTTTGTTTGTTCGTTTGTTTGCTCACCAGAGCCGAAAGCCGCTAAAGCTAAAAATATGAAAACCTTAAAACGTCTATTGCTTCAGAACTAATTGATGGATGATCGCCAAACTTTGTCTGTAGCATTATTGGGTAGTTTTTTTTATCAAGTTTGCTAATTTTATTTTGATAAGCGCCTTTAGGGGTCTCTAGGGCTAAAAATAGAAAAACAATTAAACATCTTCTCCTAAAGAACTAATGATGGATGATTACCAACATTTTTCGGTAGCATTCTCGGGTAGTGTTCTATCACGTTTGCTCATATTAATTTGATGGTCCCCTTTTAGGGGCCACTAAAGCTAGAAACAAAAATACCGTTAAATGTCTATTTCTAGAGAACTAATTGATGGATGATCACCAAACTTTGTCAGTAGCATTCTTGTGTAGTCTTTAATCAAGTGTGCTTCACTTCAGTGTTGTTATATTTTCTGGTCCTTCGGGATCATTGATGCCAACACTATAAAGTGTTGAGAATTGAGTACCGCTCAAGCCGGTGCTAGGGGGCGTGAGGGATGTTGCACTTATTCATTATCCCTCATGTACAGACTCAATCAAACCGAGTCTGCAATTCTTATGTTATTTTGTTGTGATTAATGCTTCCGAGGGATCACTTTGTTTCCAGAATTTTGTACTTCACAACAGCAGGTGTCAAGTGCCGTGTGGTAGCTGTAAAAAGTTGCCCCGTACTTCACTTCAGTGTTGTTATATTTTCTGGTCCTTCGGGATCATTGATGCCAACACTATAAAGTGTTGAGAATTGAGTACCGCTCAAGCCGGTGCTAGGGGGCGTGAGGGATGTTGCACTTATTCATTATCCCTCATGTACAGACTCAATCAAACCGAGTCTGCAATTCTTATGTTATTTTGTTGTGATTAATGCTTCCGAGGGATCACTTTGTTTCCAGAATTTTTTACTAATATAATTTTGATTGGCCTCTTCTAAGGGTCACAAAAGCTAGAAATAAAAATATCGTTAAATGTCTATTTTTAGAAAACTAATTGATGGATGATCCCCAAACTTTGTCTGTAGCATTCTTTGGTAGTCTTTTATCAAGTTTGCTCCCTTTAGTTTGATTGGCCCCTTTTAGGGGTCTCTTTATCTAAAGAAGAAAAACAAAACCTTTAGATATCTTCTTCTACAGAACTAATGGATGGATGATCACCAAACTTTGTCTGTAGCATTGTTGGGTAGTCTTTTATCAAGTTTGCTCATATTATTTTGATTGGCCACTTTTAGGGGCCGCTTAAGCTAATAATGGAAATACCTTTAAATGTCTATTGCTACAGAACTAATTAATGGATGATCACAAAACTTTGTCTCTAGCATTATTTGGTAGTCTTTTATCAAGTTTGATCATATTAATTTGATTAGCCCTTTTAGCCACCGCTTAAGCTAAAAATAGAAACACCTTTAAACATCTTCTACTACAGAACTAATTGATGAATGGTCACCAAACTTTTTCTGTAGCATTCTTGGGTACTTTTTTATTAAGTTTGCTTATATTAATTTGATAGGCCTTAATAGGGGCCACTAAAGCTAAAAATAGAAACAAATCTTCGAACATCATTTCCTACTGAAATAATTGATAGATGATCACCAAACTTTGTAACATTCTATGGTAGTCTTTTATCAAGTTTGCTCATATTAATTTGATAAGCCCCGTTTAAACTAAAGCTTAAATGCTCCAGGTCATGAAATTTCTTCAAATTATTGTTTAAACTTATTCTATACTCAAATTTAATATTAGAAACTATTGACATTCCAACACTGAAAAGCAGTTCTGGTTAGCGACTCTTGTTCTATTTTTGTTTTTCGTGATTAGTGAATAAAATGTTGAGAAACACTATTGTTTAACTGTGTATATATTTAACGTATATATTTTTTAGCAATTTTTGGATTGTTTATACAGATCACAGTAAAACAGATCATTGACACAACTTTTTCAAGTTAGTGCTTCATGTTTTGATCATATGTAATGTGTCTGTTATATACAATAAAACTGTTTGATTTTGTCAGGAACCTAGTCGGAATCCAGATATATGTCTAAATATGCTTTTAATTAAAATAAAACTGATAAAATTGATATGTGCTACAATTGCTTGAAGTGATAAGCATGTATCATAATGAGTAAGCTTTTTTAACAGGACGTGATACTTGTGTTGCTTTTACTTGCCTTTGCCTTTATCAACCAAATGATGCTGGGATGCTGTTATGATAAACAAAAAAAGTAACCTCCACCACCTTGGGATGGATGCGTGAGGTTAAACTGAGAACTATACATTCAGCAAACATGCCGGAAAGAGGACTTCTCCAAAGGGTTGTTATCTCTTATCAATTGTATCATTTTTTTTTAAATTACTATTCTTTTTTACAATATTCTATATATAATAAATATATATGTCTCACTGATTTAAATGCACAAAATTCAAAACTTGTCAAAAGCATTGATTTAAAAAGTAGCCGATTTTAATGAATACCGATGCTAATACATGCCATTAGCCAGTCGGAAGATCAACGATAATATTATATCTTATGGAATATGGTAAATACCTATTACTGTTTTCCCTCAGATTGGAACTGAATTGAACATTTTACCTGAAAAACCAATGCAAGTTTGAAACCTATGACATGGATAGTGATGGAATGATCGAACAAGTGGAACTAGACGCAATATTTTTCACCAGAAAAGAAACAAAAGATCTTATGGCTTTCATGGACTTCAAGGATATTTTGTAACATTCTTGTCTTTTCTATATAAAACAAAACGATCATTTTCAGAAATATAGAGTCTGATTTACACATTTTGAACAAGGATGTACAAACTTTGGCATATCAATGCTTTGACATATTTTTCTTATTCGTTGCTTTGTCTCCTAGACTATATCAATATCAAAGACGTTATATTAGAAAGGATAGAACTTTTTTTGTCTTATTACATCTTGTGTTGTTGTCTTGATGCTTCTTGTTTTATTATTGTGGTGCCTTTTGTCATCCTTTTTGTTTTATATTGATTGATATTTGCTATGTAAAATCAGAATTGGTGTTTCCCATTGTAATTAAATTGGTATATTTCATTTGAATAAATATAATTCCATATGACGAAATTTATTGCATTATACGAGGGGTGATTCAAAAGTTTTATCACTTCATTTATGTCTAATAAATATTAACTAACTAGAAACAGTGCATTAACCACAGTCGGTCTAATATAGACACGTATATTACAAAATATCATGTGAAATTAAGTGTTTATCATATACCAATATATTGACATCAAGAGATACAAACTCGCGATGGACACAAACTACTTCACACACTTAAGCGTACTCAATACAATGCCTGTGCCTCAGAACTATTCGTATAATGCATCATTAAAACATCCAGTAAGGATGCGTGTTAATATTCAGTTGCTTTTGATCGGTAGTTTACGTATTTTCTCAAACCGATGACATAGTATTTGTCTTTACAGGAAAGCAAATTTGCCTGATAATTAGGAAAGTCCAGTGGGGACATTTCAACTTTGTGAATTCCCGATTTCAGCTTCATGAATTTTCAATTTCAACTTAATGAATTTTCGATTTCAATTTCACGAATTCACGGTTTTAACTTCATGAATTCACAATTTCAACTTCATGAATTCATGATTTTAAATTCACTTTAGACGCCGAGAGAATCGCCGAGTAGTTTTAAAATATGCCATGTTGCTTGACAAACCCTGGAAACTACAATAACAGATAATGTGAATATTGTATTATTGAAACAAGTCTAAGTCATTCATGTGACATGCTCTTTAACGTTTCCAAAGTTTATTGTGGCAACTATTTTGAAATCTTAACGCTCTAACCTGATCCACGTGGGTCAAGTTAGGAAATCACCATTTTATTATTTATAAGGAGTACAGTTTTGTTCCTATGACTGCCTAGTGTATTCATTTCGAGGAATTTACAGAATAATAAATGAAAACATTAAAGCGAAGAAATTAAAATTTTGCTGTGTCTTCCTTAAAGTGCACATTTTGTTCAATTTGCCTCTTAAACAATAACAACAACAACAACAAAAACAAAAAATAACAATCAACAACAAAAAAATCAACAACATTGTGATTGAAGCGTTTTTAAAACATTTGTTTTCCTTTAATATCCGATGCGATTTTCATGACAGTTTTAATTATATGAATTGTATTGAAAAAATAAAGTTTGTAAGTGCTGATTGTCAAACATATCTGCCTTAATCATTAATGCCTATTGTTCGGTGACATCTATTTTTCAAGTGGAAAATCTCTTAATAATTTCCTTACATCTATTAAAATATATTGCTGTCCCGGGAAAAAGAAAATTAAACAACTGATTATCCTTCTTCTTTATAAAATAATATTTGATGATTCTTAAGGGGAGGTTAACTTGCTTAACATCATTATTAAGTGGCCACTATATCTCAGGTAATAGATACTTCAAGTATTTCCTTAACAGTCTTGAATCACAAGTGCATAACACAAATGCACTTGAGATAACCCAAACACGATGTACTAAAGACGAAAGTAATAATTATAAAGTTTGCATTTGCTTTAGTCAGTTAAATGTTTGATAGTAAAGGTACATGCTCAATTTAAGCTCGCTTTTCTAGACGAATTATAGTTGTCTTGTCTTAATCATTCTATACAAATAAAAAGGATATTTTATTATCGTTTCATTAATTTCCTTGAAAAAGTTTTTCATCCAAAGTTTGTTTATCTTTACCTTCTATTAGAAAGGATTAAAATGAAAGTCACGTGATCTGTCAGATATTCGGATACACGGCACTTTTGTGTAGAAATATAAATAAAAAATAAGTTGTCTATTTTGTCTCTAACCTCATTGTTTTAATTTCCGTGTATTATACAGAGAATATTATTCTGTTTACTCTTATGTGTTTATATGTCACGAATCAATAAGATTTGTAAATAAATAACTTTTACTTTAGGCAGATTTAATGAATTCGTTTTAAATCACTCTGGAAACAATCAAAACAACAAGCTATCCATATCAACCTTCAATGTTTTGAGGGGTTAAATCCCTTTTTATCACGCCAAAACGTTATGCCGTTGAACGTCAACGAGGTCATTTCCTGTGAGCATAACAAAGTGTTACTTAAAAAAAATTTAATAAGCAGCAATGATAGAGAGTGGTTAAACCCCTCGAAACGTTGGAAATTGATATATATAGTTAATTAAGAATTTGATCTTGACGGTAAATGTCAAACAAGAGTCAATTATTATTGTTAGTTGTAGTTCAAGTTAAGTTTGATATAATGTTGCCCTCAAGTATAAAGGCAGTTACGGTTTATTAATAGATAACAGATATATAGCCAAATACATAGAAAAACACATTAATTTGACCTCCAAAGTCAAGGTCACTTATCAATATAAATGAAGGTCATAATCAATTTGGTGTAGTTAAATAAGTCAAAAGACTGTTGTTCCCCTGTATGAAGACTATCCATTAGGGAATAAAACAAAATAATAGCCAACGTGAAAGTTTCTGGATCACAACTGCAACCGTGGCAACGGAAAAGACAACCTGACTGTAGCATTAGTCTGGAATATTTCTTCAAACAAGTCGAGCTAAAAAGGAATGTTTCAATAAGTGTACAGACTTTGTAAATGCATATGAATTTATCTTCATAGAGCTAAAATTGATTGAAACTAACGATAAGCTCAATTTGAAAGATCTTAATGGAAAACATTAAAACGGGAAAGCAAAAAAAAAAGATGTTTAAGTGGACATGAACATTTTCTACATCATTCACAACAGAATATTCAACACTGAAATTGAAAAAAGCTCAAACTGTGGATGATCACGCAATCAAAGTCGTACAATGGGCTCATAAAATGGCGGCTTAAACACTCGGTAAAATCAGTGAAATTGAGGTTAGCATATAGTTAACTTTAAATTTATATGTAAAACTAAGCCGCACGGAACACCTGTATAAAAACCACGTACTGTTCTGTTATTGGTTACTTTGTAGCTCTCTCTGTTTAGATCTAAGAGTCGAAAAAGTTGTTTTGGGTGATGAGTACAATAGCCGAACAGGTACTAAAATGCGTTGTAAAGTTGCATAACGAAGTTGTGCATCCTTTTTAAAAAACGAGTACAATGGTCAAGCCAAATTTAATGAGTACAATGGCCGAACGATTTTATTGCCTGTCCTATTTCGTCAATTTTTCTTTGAATTATGCTTGTTTGTCGCTTTCTGTCTTTGAAATCATCTTAATATGATATTTGGAGGTGAATATTTAATTAAATTAATTCAGTTTGCTTGCTATAAATTCTCATCTTAATAGTATTCTGCTTTGATAACACACGTATACATCAGCGTAAATGTATTTACAATACAAAAATAAAATACAAGCATGTACATATTTACAGGAGAAATTTAACAAGGTGCATATCCATATCGGTACCCTCTTCAAACGGAACGCTCTTTGCACATGCACGTTCATTGAACGCCGCCTTTCTATGCCGATCTTGTTTATGATATCATACACTGTATGTCATGTTCGCGTTTAAGGTCTTGCAATTTGTTCTTTCTGTTTATTGTGTCAACAAATTGTCGGTAAAACCCCATAAGTTTTTACATTAGTTTCGAAATTGTTTGTTAAAGAATAAAATCTTCAACCCATTGTCAATTGCAGCGGGAGGACCGCGTTGCAAGATCATTTTTAGGATCAACGATGTGTGTTTATTTTGCATGTATATATATAACTTTAAATTGGTTTTTATTCAGCAGCAATAAGTATAGCCGTTACTTTTCATGAATAGACCAGTGCTAATAGTGATAATTGTGATTGGCAGATTTTCATTAGTCGATGTCAGATGTGTTAAAAAGGCTGATAACACTGTATAGCAATGTGAGGATACATTCAATTTTATAACATAGATAATACACGTTAAGCTCGCAGAAACAATTGATTACACAGTCGCTTTTCTACAAAAGCGTAAAATATAAACTGCTGACTTTTTATATTTTCTAGAAAAGGTAAGCAAAACATTATTCTTTATTCTGTTTTATATGTCAGGAATGAACTGCCTTAACAATCCTAAATATTTGTGTGTGTGTTTTTGTTTTTGTTTTTTCTTTGTTTTGTTTTTTTGGCTTGTGCATGCCATATTTAGTAATTGGACCCATCTACCTGTAGAACTAAGGAAGTGTGTTTGTACGTGACTGCTGGGAAAAAGCAATGTGATGCTTAATTGTAGAGGTGACAATTTCCCTACTTTTGTCTGGTATAGAGTTGTAAGAGCTAATTCGTAGTTGTTTAAGGTATGAGTTTGGTAAGACTACCTTCGGTCGTCTTAATACAAACTCTTAACCATACATAATGCTTACAATATTTTACTTCAAAGCTCTATATCCAGAGGCCAACAATAACGACATCATTTATATGTTTCCCTAGTGAAAAACTTAGATTTTAAAAAGCAAGGGAAGAAATGTAAAAAGTATGAACATTTTACTTTTCTTGATAGTTGCTTCCCTTTGTACATTTATGTCCCTATTTCTTTATGCTCGTTTAATATATCATTTGCAATGAAATGAAAAGTTTAAATGTTTCTGCTCTAAGGAACTATTGTTTAACTATTTAGATATGATCGATTGGTAAAGGATCATTTAATACAAGTTTTCGTTGAAAACGCAAGGAAATTAAAAAAAAATAACAGTTATCAGTGTGTGTTATATTAAGTTTTCAATCATACATTTAGATGTGCACTCAAACCAAAATGCTACTGTCAAGGTACCACGAGTGGCACCAAATTAAACATACATGTAGGAATGGGGGGGGGGGGAAAGGGGGGAGACAAGAAGTGAAGAACATGCCAACAACTTATTATTAACAACTTTACAGTGCAAGTGTGGTAGCAACAGTAATCGTTGGGAAATATAGACAGTTTAAAATAAAGTTTACAACTACCAAACTTACATAAACGACTTTGTAATATACATACGCCAATCAAACGATATACGGTTGTTTTCATATAGACAGGATTTTTTTCAATCTAATTTGTTGAAATGACGATTAAATGTGCAGGCAATGGATCAATTTACAGATTGTAAAAAACTTTTATCAAGTTTCCAGGTGAAAAGTCATTTGTGTTTACGATGTTTTTGTCCACGGAACCGATTTTCTCAATAAATCTCCCATTTTACAGCTAGAAATAAATTCGGAACGAAGAACTCCTTCAGATATCTATTATGATAAGTAATATATTGCCTTCCCATTGGTGATTAGCAGCATGTCATATAAATGAATAAGAACGTTGACAACTTTCACGCCTCTGCCGCTAAAAAAAACAGTAAAAATAAATCAAAATAAACTTAAATTCGGTAATTTATTCTAAGACTTATATTTGTATCTTCAACAGGAAATGACTAATTATAGTGTATGTTGTATTCTATTGCTGCTCTATACATGAATTCGAAAGCTAGATGACCTTGACATTTTGTTAGTCCGAAAATCTGTTTATAGAACAAGTTTTAGTTTAGCGAGTCTGAAACTAAACGAAACGGTCATTCGTGTCGCGCTATGGAAATAAATATCGAACTGAAAAAATTGCAAAAATGAAATGCAAACATATTGAAAAATAAATTGCACACTTATAGTATCATCATTGTGAAATTGTCTTTTCCGTAGGTCCTTTTATGTAAATTAATAACTTCTTTCCTTTTTATGGCCCTGATTATATATATCCTCTATAACCCAATTATCGGTGAATACTAAATACCGGTGATTTCAAAAGTATCCCGATTAGGAACGCATGCGCAGCTAACCGGTGTCAATATCCGTTACGTTTTGTTTACTTTGGTTCCCGCTATCTGTCAAAAGTGAAATTTGTGTAACAATGTTATTTTTACGGGTAAGTATCAATACAAATTATATTTGATCATAAAAATTCATCAAAATATCTCGGGGAATATATTGTATTACCTCGAAAAACAAGATTTATTTCATTGCCGTCTGCAAATATGACCTGCAGGTACTGACTTCCGGTACAAAAAACTACTGGCTTAAACTTCCTGTCAATATTTTTGATTTATTAAAAGTGCAATAAAAACTTATAAAATAATTTAAGTTGTAAAGAGGAAAAATATATTAAGTATATAAACTGCTTCTTTTTGCATTCAGAACCAATTCCATGGTAAGCAGAAGAGAAGAGCTTATGACCCTAAGTTGCTGTCTCTAGCATACAAAGATGTAGTTGAAAAAGGGATCTCAGTTTGTAAGGCTGCCAACATGTTTGGAGTACCCGAGAGTACTTTAAGAGACAGGACTCTTGGCCTTCAACCTGTTCCTACATCTGAAGTGTTCCCTTCAAACCCTGGGCCATCACCCACCTTCACTAATGAGGAGGAGAAGCAACTTGTCAGCTATGTAACATATATGGCAAGTATTGGCTATGGCTATTCAAGGAAAGAGTTCCTGACATTAGCAACAGACTTTGCAGTGAGTCTCAATAAAAAGAAGATCACAGACCCAGTTTTTGCACAGTCTTGGTGTGAAAGTTTCAAGAAGAGAAACCCGGAATTATCTTTGTGCAGGCCTCAGAAATTATCAGTGGTCAGGGCAAAATAAACATCAGCGAGTGTCCTTAACAACTATTTCTCTGCTCTTGAAGGTGTGATGGACACATATGAAATTTGCGATAAGCCTGAAAAAATCTGGAACATTGATGAGACCGGTATAGTTATGGAGCACAACCCAACTAATGTCCTCTGTGAGAAAGGAACTACTCCACAAGCTATCACGTCTAACAGAGGTAAAACTGTAACTATTATTGCTTCTGGAAATGCTGTTGGAACACGTCTTCCTCCATATTATGTTTTCCCTGGTAAGAGGTGGAATGATGAGCTATTAGCAGGAAGCAGTCCTGGTTCAGCAGGCACCATGAGTGATAGTGGGTGGTCTAATTCCACAGTATTTATGACTTACCTTGAAGAGCATTTTCTTAAACATGTCTCCACAACTGGTTCACCATTATTGATTCTGTTTGATGGTCATAAGTCGCATGTGAATTAAACACTTACTGAATGGGGTAAAGCCCATAATATCATATTTTATGTGCTACCTCCACATACTTCACATGTAACTCAACCACTTGATGTTGGGTGTTTTGGGCCACTAAAAATGCTTACTATAGTGAATGTCAAGCATTTATTCGAAGAACGCCAGGAATCACCATAAATCGCTACAATGTTGCAAGCATTTCAAGTAAGGCCTACAACAAAGCTCTAACCCCTGACAACTTAATCTCTTCATGCCGCAATACAGGCATATACCCCCTTGAAAGGAAGCAGATAAGTAACATCAAGACAGCTCCATCTGTAATATATGTCCAGGCTAATGATGAATCTCCAGCTGACAGTCAGTCCACATTGAAATTCAGTAATTTTCTTGATGGTAAGAAAATCACTAAGGTATCTGAAAACCCTAAAAACAGAAAGTCACACCCATCTGTTTCTGGCAATTTAATGTCTCCATCAAAGTCCAACATTCTGAAAAAGATAAACATTGACTATGTAAAACCTTTAAAGTTGCAAAAGAGAGCAAATTCAACCAAATCTCCAAAGCCCAGTACCAGTAAATCAACAGTTGACTTATGTCCTGTTCCTGCACTTTCAGTGGAAGACTGTGAGAGTGATGAATAACTGTCCATCCTTGCAGATAGCGAGGAATCAGTATGTTGTGTCTGTAATAAGTTTAGACCAGATACCCTCAATCTTGAATACATTCTTGAATTTATTCAATGGGCACAATGTGATAAATGTGGACATTGGACCCATCTCAAATATTGTACAAAAGTAAAGTGTCTAAGGCGGGATTCATCATTTTTGTGTCCCCATTGTAATAAGAATCTGTCAGAAAATTGGGTAAAAAAAACTTGTTATTGTTTTAGTTACAGTTTTTGGAACAGTTCAAGTATTAACAGTTAACTTTTTAATATATCAATTGATTAAATTGGGTTGGAAGTTTAACCCAGTACTAAGAAATTACTGTTAACATATGACGTCACTGACCTAGGGAGATTTTTAATTCATCACCGGTAATTAGTATATTGGAAAACAAAGATGGCGGCCTCCAACAGTGTTACAAAATGGTGGACATTGACCTAATTATGGGAAGATTTTCTTCAATTGACTACTGTTACACGTAAAGAAGGTATGTACAGATAAAAAAATAGATATAAAACGTTTGTTTTATTTTCTTTGTTATCTGAAAATTCGATCCAAAAATAACATCACCGGTATTTAGTATCACCAGGATATACTTCTAACATTTTTTATCGTGGATATTTAAGTCGACCCTGACTTTTTAGATTTTTTGATGCAAGTATTTGATTTTATATTGTTTAAAGGCAATCGGTTTTATGGTGGTTTGCGTGGACTGATGATTTTTTGGATACTGTGACATTTTAACAATTGAACTCTAGTCAGCAGTTTTAACATGAGGTTTTATGGTTGTATTGATAGGAATGTAAGCACAGTTGAGGGTCAAACGAGAATTTTGAAGCAATTCAAAACTAGTTCATTGATCTCACAATGATATTTTTTTATAATCTAATATTACTGACTCTAGTATTGACAGAAAAATGCTGCACTACTGTCATGTCAAACAACAAGTCTTGTTAGTCTTGTTTGTTTTGGAATAACTTCCCTCACCAGGTAGGCATCAGAGAAAACATATTTTGTTTAAATAGAGATGAACAGAACCCCTAAAGAAAACCCCTAAAGAAAACCCAACACGGCAAAGTTGTAAATGTTGCAGACTCGGTTTGATTGAGCCTGTTCATGGACGGTAATGGTAAGTGCGCCTAGCACTCTTTGTTTTATATTTTTCCATGAAGCTACTTGGTTTGGTAATTTTATATGACAATTACAGTGAATCAGCTAAAAGCATATGAGCTATTGTCCTATTAACCAATAAATTATTTTCCGTGAATACACATGCCATCTCGACTTCTTGATACGTATTGTCATGTTTCTATTTTTTTGTATGTATAGATAATTATATATTGATGCTTTGTCAAAAGCTCTTTTCAGGGCTTTAGTGCAAATGAAAGTTCTTCTTCTCCTTCTTTTTCTTCTGTACACACAACAATTATGACGTGTTGAACGACATAAAATTAATATCTTGACCTTCTCTCATGGACAGTGCATACTGTAAGCATGATTATGCAAATCTAAATGATTTACAAAACATCCGGAGTACTGTATAATAGTGCTTAATCTAAATAGAAAATGCCCAGATTGTGGGAATGCTTTGGTAAGAAATCTGTAATGATATCATTTTTTGCGCAGGGCATCGCAGCAACAATTGTTCTTGTTAACCTTATTCAAATATTCCGTTTTAAGCCTTTTCCATATTGATAGCATTCCGGGGATTTTAATGCTTTTTACAATATATTTTTTACTTACTAGTGTACTATTGTAACGAAATGTATCCCAATAACATAAAATAAAATGTAATTTATGTTAAAGTAATGAGCCTTGCGTCAAAACGTATCATTCATGTGTTCTACATTTGTGTGTTTGTTTCCTTCTGAGTCTAACAATTTGTTTGGTTAAAAATAAAACAGACGTATTTCTCATTAAAATTACCCAATGGAATGTATCAAACATGACATAAAACATATTGAATCATGTGTGTTGGGTCCTGTATTGAAATTTAGACAGAAAAGTTGAACAAAAATTTAAAACGTGATTGATTTAAAATATCAATACCACCTCGTTTCATTGAATTAGTTCCATTAGAATAACAAACAAAAAATAGATAAAAAATTCAATTATTATAATGATTAAAATGCCTGTCTGGCTGGTACATGTTAACTTTTTTTCTCTTGACAGTTTTATTACCAATGCTAAGTGTAAATACCACTTAATTGTAAATAATAATATCAAATTTGCAAATATCACAAAAGTAATCAGAAAGCTGAAGACATAGAATTGATCAGAAATAATGCCAACTTATTGGTTGGCCCTACAAAGCGTTTCCATGTCAGAAGTAAAGATCAAAATAGCAACACTTCCTTTTGAGCAATTAAAGTAGTGCCTTCTAAATTAATGCAGAAAATGGCATATGCGTTCTGTTCAATCTGACGCGTTAGTTTCCAGTTTGTTTCTTTTGTTTAATTGATATTCTGTAATGTTTTATAAAGTACAATTTCTAAAATATGGCCTTTTGTTTAATATAAGATATTAAATTGCCTGTCTAGTCGGCACATGTTTGATGTTTACACATGGCTTTGGCATTACCATTGATGTGTGTAATCATCATTAAAAACCAATTTGCATGAATTTTACATGAGATGTTTGTAATTGCATCCACCGTAAAAAGGGTTATTAGAGTTCAATGACATAGAATTGATTAGAAATAATATTAAATTATATCCTTCCGACAGCAATGTATCCTTGTCCGAAAGTTTCAACCGTAAACATCATTTAAATCAATTTGAATGAATGTTACATGCGATGTTTGTAATTGCATCCACCGTAAAGCGTTATGTTAAATGACATAGGGTGGATTAATATAATATTATATTATACCCACCCGAAAGCAATGTACATGTCAGAGAAGTTTAACGTTAAAACGTTTTCGTTCATCACTTAATATGTGTTAAATTGTTCTTGCAGTATACAACATACTTCTTCAGTTTCATCACAGGGAATCTTACCGAACTGGAACAAATGTGTTTTTTCCCGGAATTTGTTTTAGTAGAGTAATTATAGGATGTAACAAAAACTAATATGAAATTGTTACTATGTGAACTGAACGGCAACATCATCGAGACAAAAACCAAGTGCATCCCTTTTTTCTCGGTTTATATCACATTCATTGTTTACCTGGAGGAACAATTGAATAATACCATGGAGAGAAATATAACAAATGACCTAAGTTTTGATTACTTAAGAAACGAATAAGAAAGTTTGTAATATGTAGGTATATTTATTGAAGGTGATTATCAACAACATTTGCCATTTTACAATTAAATGAAATAAAAAAGAGGTTTCTTTAATTTTAGTTAGATATTACAGAAATTCATATGTTAAAACTGTCAAAAAAAAATAATAATCCAAAAACACAAAACTAAATGAACCCAATTACAAGGTTAGCTTTTAAAAAAGCTAGTAGCGACTCGCTTCGTAATTTTCTTTCCAGGGGTGTGTTTAAATGTAAAAATGACAGTTCTAATAGCTGAAGAGACTTCAGCGAACATCAAAATAAAAGTGACATATAAAGTTTTGGAAGCCAGTTCTCTCAGTTTAACAAAGAGGGATATGAGTATATATGAAGATGCATGTAAACAGATAGAATGAAGTCCCTATGTTTATGTACATTTACTATATGGCCTGTTGACCTTGACCAAAAAATGTTAGATAGGTAGAATTCATAAAGATGTCTCTTTATACGAAGTTAAGTTGTAATATGTTATTTAGTATTGGAATGAGTGACAGACACAAGTCCTATACAGGAATATATAACCGAAGAACTCTCTTGGGTGTGAGTGAATTTAGATTCATGGGGCATGATGTACAAGTTCTCAAGGCATTGGTACTTATTCAATATTAAATTTGGAGGCACTGAAGTTTATATCTATAAGACTTAAACATATTTTCCCTAAGCATTTTAATAAAAAATATGTCCACTTCATCTTGGAATGTGAAATATTTTAAACAAATGGATATGATGTAGATACATGAACAAAATTTTAAAGTGGTCAACAAGGCAATACCACATGCCTAATATTTAAGTCTGTTAATAAATAGCTCTAAATATATGTCAATCTTTAGTTAAATTAATCTACCATTCATTACATACAATAAAAAATATAAAGTTATCGTTTAATCGCCTTTCATTACGACAATAATCAACACAAATATAGTTTATTCCTTTTTCCTATATATCTAATACTATCCCGGATCCCGGGCGTCCCTGATTCCGGGATTCCTAAATACCGGAAAGGATAAAATGACCGGAAAAAAAGAAAAAGAAAAAAATGCACAGAACCAGATATACACTTATGTTAATTAACAAAACGAAAACTTACTACAGAGAAAACAGTTGAACACGCTAAATCAAAAGTCAGTGTAAATATGATTTATTGAAAACAAACATTTTAATCATCATTATATCTTGCGCTCAAAGCAATACTTGCTGATTTTTAAAAATGGCGTTAAAATTGAAGTTTTTTGACGCTATGTAAGATTAAGTTTGATTTGCTAAAAATTTTTGGATTCTAGCCCTGACAGATAAATTTTGTAGAAAGCTGGAAGCCAAGCTTCGATTAATTTTTTGGATGGATTCGGAGTTTTAGGTTGTTTCTCAGTAAAATCCTAACTTAACCGGCATAATTGAAAATTGCTTATGTCATTGTCATCAATCACATGACGTGTCACAAACCCAAAGAAATAATCATCCAATGGAAACTTAATACTCCAGCAAAACATCAGTTATCTTTGTTTCTGAAAATAACTTTTGATACATAAGCGAATGTGAAGACTAAGATTTAATAACCGATAATTATTTTAAAGTTATTAATATCTAAATGTATCGACGTGTGCTCATAATTTACAATTCTTGAGATATCATTCCCAATTTAAATTTATATCAGAAACAAAAATCTTAAGTAAGTCTCAATTTACAGACTGACCTCTCTGCAATAAAAGGAACCCTTTATATTTCATTTCCGTACATTAACTGTTTCTACATTTTATTTACCATATATACATGCACATATGTTTCATATCAATTTAATTTTTTAACTTTTATTTTCAAAAAAAATTGTTAAAGCTAAACATTTAAATGTGGAAATCATGTTAAATAAAACATTTAAAGATTCTGTATGTTGTAATTGAGGTTGTTTACCACACTTTTTATAAGAAAATTGTATATATGTATATAATTATGCTTCTAAAACAATTTTCAAACATCGAAGTATATGTAAAACATGTACTGCAAATATTAAACATATTCTATGTAATCATTAAAATGTATGCATTTATTTATTATTGAAAAAAATGACTTAAATTTTAAAGAAAATAATTTTTATTACCTCCCTTTATCTACATGAAATGTTAAATTCGGCCATATCTTTATATATTATGCTTTTTGGAACTTACAAAATTGATAAATCTTAATTTGAGCATCATATCTATGATATAAAACCATGAAAAATTTGTGTAACAGGATTTTTAAAAAATAGATAGAATTATGGTAAATAAATTTCAAAGTGGTGATGAAAATGATGAAAATATATAATGCACATAACCTTAAGTTTATTTATACAATAAATTCATGTGAAATATTTACATACCTTATGTATTTTATCTTGTGTTGTTCACCTGCATCTATTTTATCCAAGTGACCGTCATTTTTCTGTTTATCTTGTTTATCACTTCCTTTCCTACGGAATGAAAATCTGTTCCCGGATATTCTGTCCATTTTTTTTCGTTAAAGTGATTTCAGTTATGGCTTTGTTCTTCCTTATAACCACAGGAAATCAAAAGAAACATAAATAGCTTTTATCGAAATTTATGTGTGTTCCGCGATTCTTCAGCGTACGTTCTATATGTGTTCCAAGAGATAACTTATAAATAAAAAGACTTAACAGTTCAAAACAACAAAGGCAAGTACGTGAACGCAGATTCTTAATGTTCACTTTCTTTAAGCCAACCGTATTATAAGATGTACAATTTCACTCCATCAAGCAGTTAATCAAATAAAATAATTCTGTATTACAAATTTTTACTAAGCATTTGTATTTATTTTATCCAAATGACAATTGTGAAATGTAGACCTCAAACCAACACCTCAGATAGCGTACGATGATAGTGTCAATATGGTATCGGATATTTACGATTATTAAAGGAAACACGCAGAGATAGATATCTCAAGAGACAGGTGCCACTCTAGCACAAATAACCTATAAAACCGTGTATTACTGTTTAATGTATATTTTACACATTTAATTAAAAAATAAAATTTATCAAGTTAATAATTTAGATAATTATTATAAAACAAACCCTACTTGTATCTATATATGTACGGTACACTTTAAAATAAAAAAAAACCTGACAAGGGTGTATGTTTCATGATGATGATGGTGTTGACAATTAAGATGATGGTGACGTTCATGATATTGACGAGGGTGATAATGATTTAGATATTATAATGATGCTGTTTTGTTTAAAATGATGATGCAATATGAAGAGAATACTTGTATGATGATGACTGAGGTTAATATGTTGTTAATCATAATGTCGACGACGATGATGATAATGTTGATGACGATGATGATAATGTTGATGACGTTGATGATAATGTTGATGACGATGATGGTAATGTTGACGAGGATGATGATTATGTGGATGATGGTGATGATTATGTTGATGATGATTGTGATGGAAATCGGGTTAAGGAATAACATGAATTTCATTTTCAGTACAGAAAATTCTACGTGTATCTTTTCTCACAAATGACTTATTTGCCTTTTTTCTAATTGCCGTGGCAAGTTTTTTTAACAGAGCTTGGCAAAGTAAAAAAAACTGAGTTGCTTTCAATGAAGAAATAACGAAAGTTCATGATGATTTACGCCTGCAAAAAGCAAATTTTGTATGTAAATTTATTTGAAAATAATTGTATTGACATAAAAACGGAGCAAACAAATTTCAACATAGAGAAGACTTGGACATAAAATTTTATTTGCAATGCACAGAGAAGTCGAAAACGAGTCGGAACTTCATGTATATGCTTGATGTATGTCTTTATAAAACATTATTCAAGTTAAATATTTTTAGATGAATTCAAATCAAGGCACAACTTTACTTGTAGCAAATGTCATGTTTGTATCGTTCAGTAGTACGCATATGATGCAACAAATTAACTTTTTGGAAAGATCCTATATAAATGAACATTTTTTTAAAGACTTAGCATTAAAAATACACTGAGTGTCAAATAAAAGGAAAAACATTTTGTATACTAAAACTTAAAATGAATCAAGTTGAATATCAAACAAAACCTACACTCAGATTGATCGAATTAACTTGATATTTTCAGTAAAGAAAATGCTTATGTCAAAGTAATCTTATATAATTTTATGATATATTGCAATCAAAATGGCACCTAAGTTCTCTTGAAATCTCACATCATCAATAATGTATCACACATCTCTTACCTTAATAAACTGTCATTTCTAAAGCAAAAACAAAAGATAAACAACGAAAAAGAATATGTAATGAGAGTAAGATACTCTTTTAGACGCCATGTTATACAAAGAATAATTACATTAATGGTACATAGCCTTGGACATACCATCAAATAGAGAAAATAAGAATCCCTAAAGAAAGTCCAACACAGCAAAATTGAAAATGAAACTGAGCCTGTTCATGGTCGGTACTGTCAAGTGCAAACTGCCGTCCATGACCCCTAGCACCGGCTTAAGCAGAATTCAACATTTAAAATGAACTGGTACAATTTTGAATTTTGAAACATTCGCTGTTGTGTTCATATAGCGGCTATCATGGAATCTTCAATGTGACACTTCAGTACCATTCCATGAAAGGCGGCATATGGTCCCCAAGTAAAAAAAACAACATGAAATAATCATATTTAGATATTGATGGAAAATGAGACATTCATGTTCCGACATAACGTATATTTATTAAGCAGATAAAAAAGTGCTCTTGAACAAAATATTATTCATCATGTGAATACATGTATAAATGTTCATACTTGATCATTAAATACAGCATACTTACAGCATTTTTTTCTATTGTTGATTTTTCTTCAATATTTGAAAAACGTATCAGATCAGCTGTGGCACTTCAAACAAAAACAAATGAGATATTATGTTATACTATTAAGTCCCGATTTAGAGAAAAGCGTTGCAACGCTTTTTTTTTACTTTTTTGGTCATTTTGACAATAAGAATAATTTTTCTAAAACAAATCAGTGAAGAATGATCTCAATAGGAAATTTTTAGGCGGAAACATGTTTAATATAATAAATTGGTAAAACTGTTTTCAACATAGAGATAATATTGAAGTGTTCATCTGAAAGAATTTAAACTGGTGATTGTAAAAACACACCAGGTAAGAACTTTTGCGGTATGTGATATCCAGTTCATACGTTAAGTTACGTAAACAGACTTCTATACTCCTTGAACTTGAATTATGCCATCCAAGCATAAATGCATGGTTGACATGATAATGCCAGTAAAATCTTCATTAAACCAGGAATTGTTTCCTTTTGAATATTTCAACTTAACATCAGGAATAGAAATGCACCTGATAACGGAATTTTACGTAAATGTTATTGGCGGCATCAAATCGATAAATAAGGTTCCACAGATATTTGTTTCTGTATTTTTGATTTGTTTTATCTAAACATGTATTATTTACATCTTTGAGTCAATATCGCTAATGGATGTCAACTTCCAACTTAATGCAACTTTAATAAACGACTTATCTAGTAGGTTTCAGTGACTATATTCTTTATTGATTTGTCAGTACAAACTTTGATTAAGGAAGCTATCCAGCTAGCCTACGAAACGTCGGCGGTTCTACTCGGGTGTCCGTTTGTGCCTGAAATAATGCACGGAAGGGCACCTGAGATCTTCCTCCATCAGTAAAGCTGGAACCTCGCCATATGACGTACACTGTGTCGCTGTGACGTAAAACTCAATCAAACAAACAAACTATGATGGTACAATGATGACAACGTATACCAGAGCACATTTTTATTGTGTTCAACTGAATCAGTAAACTAAGAAGATAAGTTTGTAGCCATCTGTAAAGAAAAGAAAAAATCCTCACAATTGATTGAGGCGATTCATACATGTTATATCATTACTTACATACATATTAAAGCAATTGGAATATCTGGGTTCAGATTATTAAAAAAATTCTACAATATTATTTCGAAATAAATTTTGCACAAATATAATTGCTTTTTTATCACTAGAATAGCGTAATTGTAGGGAAGACAAAAAATTAAATGAATAAATAGGAATTTGTTTTATTTTGTGTAATATGAACTTAAAAAAACAGTATTATCATGAGTGGCGACGTGAGGAAATAAAAATGCATCTTACATAATAAGAAACAAACCAATTTTCTCTT
The DNA here is from genome assembly GCF_026571515.1 of Ruditapes philippinarum. NCBI lineage: Eukaryota > Metazoa > Mollusca > Bivalvia > Venerida > Veneridae > Ruditapes > Ruditapes philippinarum. Next base: position 143,482 of record NW_026854686.1, on the reverse strand, counting down.
TATTCTTTGCTCAAATACATGTTAAAATGAAAATTCTTTAATATTATCTTAAATATAATACACATGATTCCACTGGTAGCCTCACTATAAAATGAATTTCTTATAACAACAGAAAGTCTTAAGCTAAAAAATGACTTCAAAAATAAACGTTTGTGATTGTGATGTTAATAATGTTCAAAATTATGACTGATCGCTCATTTTAGTAATAAAAATCAATAATTGTAGACGATTAAAGAGTAACATCATGGTGAAACTGAGGAAGAACATAATTATCAGCAATCCAAAGCGTCTGCCATTTCTACACGTTGTGTATGTCACATGAGAAAAGAATAAAATGCGTTACGGTAGGAGAGATTTGATTTGGATTTGATAATTTTTACATTTATTTATAAGAAAACAAGAGGGCCAAGATGACCCTAGATTGCTCACCTGACCCATCGAACTCATCCGAGCAATTACCTGGACAAGCATTCTGAGCAAGGTTCATGAGAGGTGAGTCAAACAATTGACGACTAAAATGTTAACAAGGGTTTTTAATGTTTGAGCAGTGTGACCTATTTTTGACCTCAGGTGATCCACTTGACCTAGAAATCATCAACACAAACTTTCAGTGATCTAAATTTTCACCCGAGATGACCCATTTTCGAAATTACCCGAGCAATTACCTAGACAGGCATACTGACAATGTTTGATGGCAATTGAGTCAAAAATGTAACCACTAGAGTGTTTACAATGTTTTCCAATATTTGGGAGCTGTGACCTAGTTTTTTACCATAAGTGGCCCATATTTGCACTTAATATAGAAATCATCAAAACAAACTTTCAGACCAATTTCCAGGATATTCGGACCAAAACAGTAACCACAAGAGTGTTAACAAGATGTTTCTATTTTTAGCTCATGTGACCTAGTATTTCATCCGAGATGACCAAGGTTCGAACTGATCCGAGCTATTACCTAGACAAGCATCCTGACAAAGTTTGATGATGATTGAGGCAAAAATGGGACCGCTAGAGTGTAAACAAACACGTGTGGACGAACGACGGACAACTGATGACAGACGAAGGACGATCGACGACGGACAACGGACGACGGATATTCAACGATCCTAGAAGTTCACCCTGAGCTAGCTCAGATGAGCTAAAAACATATTCGAGTATTGTAACAGACAATAAATAATAGTTTTCATTCAAGAAGTGACTAAGAATTTTGAAAACATGTTGAGTTTTTTTTTGAAAGGTGATTTTATGAACGCTATATTATTATTATTTGTCTTTCTGGCTGAAGACTGCCATAACTTTTAAACTTTGCATTACAGTTATTGCTCGTCGGATACATAGACACGACCAGGTGTCATTAAGAGCAGATGCTTGTATAAGGAAGTGTAATTTTCGGACTGATATGAATGAAACTAAGAATCAGAGTCGTGTTTGGTGATCGGTAAATTAAATGAATTACATTTTTATCCTTTTAGATACGTTTTAAATCTAGTAATAGGTTGTTGTTCTTATTATAAATGTAAGCACTTTTGCTCTAAACAGGCCAGATTTAGTTCTAATTGCAAGCGACAATAAAAGTGAGATACCGCATGAGGAAAATCTTCATAAAACAGTTTCTTCATTGACAAGTGAAAAATTATATTTTCAAATTGATAATTTTCACGCTGAATTTATCAAATATAATTTTCACGGATAAATCAGTAATTCATTCGAAAGCTTAAAATAGATAATAATGAATATATTTATATGGATGAATGTCGAAGGATTCAAGTTTATATTATTGCTATGGTAACCCACTGATATTGATTGCAGTACATAGTTACATGCATTCATACTTTAGTTGAAAGTCTGGGCATGTTTTTCAATAATCATCATTTACAGTAATACAAATTGCAGTTATGGTAAATTGTTAATAACATAATAATAATATAAATATATTTGAAAGCAATTAGTTAATCGATTTTGCAAGAGTAGTTGCATTTAGCTAAGCACTAAGCAGTTAATAAACTTATTTAACTATTATTTCTAATCAATTTCGATTGCATACGGCATGTATATGTCAAATGTTCTCAGTAATATAAATTAATATGAACGTTAAAGCAACATGCCTCAAGAGGAGCGAAAATATTTTAATAAATTAAAACTTCCGAAAAATGAGCTAAGATTTTAGGAAAAGTAGAAAGATGCAAAATTCAAGTAATAACTTGCATGTTATAGGCGATTAAAGGTTAATTTTTCATTGTTTGTAACTATATTCCTACTTCGTTACTAACGAATTAAGGGCAGTGTTTGCATATGATGACCTGTTTTTTGTAATTCAAGTGGGATGCAAATGCTATTAATAATGTGTAAATTGCTTCCTTTTGATAACTATACAATGTTATGCTTTCACTTAAATTTTCAAAATTTTCATGTAAATAAGCATTAATCTTTAGGCGTGCTACTTTAACTACTTACATCAATGATTTTAAACTCTTGACCATCAATATTAAGTTAAGGAGAATCAATGATCATAAGTGCTTTCTCGTCCTGATATTCATTTGGTAACTGTTGCGTATCTCAGGTAATGTTCAATGTCATTTATGTTATCAGCATGCTATCAATTCTACTTATTTTGTTTCTGTTCTACTAAATGAACATCTTTAATCACGGACATTCTGTCCATATGTTGTTTTGAATATATAACACGAATTGATATATTACTTATCAATATCAATTTAAGCAGGAAGTAGTGTAAAAACATTTTTTCTTTTTTTTGTCTTGTTTTCATTTAGAGAATAAAAAAGTGAAGAAAGTATATGGTTCTTTTTTGAAAAATACTAGTTTTCAACCTTATATGTGTTTTGTGTGCTGGCTTATAGATTAAACAAGCAAATCCGTTAAATGTATAGCCCGCGAGTACTGTTACTGGTTACATAAGGCTTTACTTATATATTATCATGGCATAAACAGTAACAATCAAAGCCTGAAGGGCCATAATGATTTACGGATTTGATATGATAATAAACACAATCTGTGTTGCGCCAAGAATATGTCCATTTTGCGGCAGTCTTACCAGCATAGAATCCTTCAAAAAAACCTATTGTGATAATTGTTTTCACTAATTTTCACTCACTTAATCTGTTTTCTTTCTCGCAGTAAGTCTATTGCGCACGTTGTGCTCTAAAATCCCTTTGCGTATTTTAGTCATACCTACGTTAGAGTTATCTGCCCTTCATATGAAACTTAACTTAAACATGATGATTTTGAAATGTAAGATTAATCACATTGGGTTTCGAGTGTTTTTAAAAATTGAAATAAAATGTATTTATAATAGTTACGATTAATTATAAAGAAAATTATTATGTACATACGAAAAAATATAATCTAACTAAAAAATATTTACTGCAAAGCACAAACAAAAAACTTTACAACATTTGTAGAGAACTCTTTTTTTTACCATTTTGAAAAAATATGATAAACACGATCAACAAGGAATTGCGGCGTTCAAAAATCTACTTCAAAGTTTTAACAGGCTATATCTTTACACTTACTCAACCAATTGTAATATAAAATATATCATAGTGTGCAGAATTATTTTAACTTTTACACTTTTAATTACGAAGAAGTTCCTGTAGTTTTTAAAGAAAAATCAAAATAAAAAAAATGAAAAATCACTGAAAAATATATTTTATTGACAAAAATACAAGAACCAGAATGCTGTAATAAGTTACAGCAATGTGACCCTAAAATATCATTACATTTAGGAGTTACAACAGTGTGAAATAATGACTATTTTGCGGTTTTATACTGAAATTATATTAAATTTAGACGTAATTAGAAATTGAATGCTTTAACGAATAGTCCGGATCCACCTTTATTTAGGCACCACAGAGCATGGAATGTGATCAGGGTCAAAACAGTAAATTTAGTCTTAAAAGTCAATAATAGAAATCCAGACGATGCGGTGAAGTGTGAATAGCCACGAACAGGCATTTTAAGGTTGAAATTGAACTCGGGCTTCATTATCTTATGACCATTTACATGAAATAGTGAGCCTTGCAAATGAACAAAAAAATAAAATATTACTGATTTTGTAAATGTATCACATTAAGTTAAACAAAACAAAAACAAAATTTAGAAACATCGTCATTGTATTGATATTTACCACACAAAATAGCAAAACTTTTATCATATGATATGCTATTTTCACATTAAGGTTGTACACTATGAAATATTTTGAAATCAGATTTACTTTTGGTTTTGTTTATTATATCATTAATTCATTCCAAATTCAATTTTGAATACCTGTAGCTTGCAGACAAACAGCATGTTGAACACAATTTGACTGACAAAACACACAAAAATGTTTGAAAGATGTAACTGTTTAAACTTTGAAAAACAACATCAACAATAAAAAGCAATGCTCAATATCAAAGAGTTTACTTCAACAAACGTTTGATGAAACAAATATGACAATTTAAAGATTCCTTAATGTTTTTATATGGTCTTAAGACTTTGTATCATTTCTTCACAAAAGAATTTTTTCTACGTTTCAATCGAATGAAAATTTTTAACCATGCAATTTTTTTCTTTTTAAAAAATAGTTGTTGTAATGGATAATTTTCAGTTCAAAGGTTCAAATCACTTGATAGTTACAGGTAGTATTACCTTACGAGTTGGAAGTAATGTACAAGAATTATTTTTAACTTAGAAACTTAGATTTAATTTATTTTGCTTTGCATGTTCCAATTACATAATCAATTTTAGCATAAGATTGAAAATGATTAGACTTACACCCTGTTGATCTTTGCAAACTAGCTGAGTAGGTCAACAGGGTGGCATTCTGTTTAATAAGTATTTGTTGTGCAAATGACGTCTCTTATTCAATTTTAAACTTTTGTTATAGGGATATTGTCAACTTTAACCCACCATATAGTCTTTGACGTTTGGACGTACTGTTTTAAGAACACAAACGAGTGATGCAGGACTGAACACTTCTGCCATTTTAAAAGTGTTTTGTCTTTCTTTCTATATGACAGTGGGTATTGTTAACCACTCTGGATTGCATAATGCCTTGGACAGCAAAACCTTTGATACTTTTGTGATCGTTATATGAAAGTGCAGAATTTTGAAATTATGAAATTATGAATGATGAAATAAACATGAAGTTAATACCACCTTATTTAACATCAGTTATGAGTTTTAAAGTTATATGTTTAAATTTTATTCGAATCACTTAGCACCAGTACGGTTATTTGTCTTATATAGTTAAAGACAAAATGTAACAATGGCAGTAGTATGATTCCCATTTGATGAGGATTGTTTGTAAGTTAAAAGTATAAACAATCTTATGCAAAACCTGATTGTACGTATTTAATCTGAATATGTACAAGGTAACATTGATCAATCAATCATATAATCAATCACATATTAGGTTATGAACAGCTGATACTTGTGAATATTGAAAGTTTGTATCAATTTATCCGATTTCCATGCTATCCGAATTTCAGAACACAGCATGGTGCTCAAGGGTTAAGAGTAGTTTTTATTTCTTTTTTAAGGTTTGAAACAGTTCAATAAAATATTAATCAATAGATAATTAGATAACATCTAAAGCAAAACACTTACATGTTATCAAGAAATATAAAACGTAAATTGTCATTCCCGATACCTTGAAAAATTGCCATTTTGTCAAAACACCATCACGTGACTAGAATCTTAACAAAGTATTGGTTCAGAAGTTATGATATTATGGACTGTATTTTTATCACATTTTTTGAGCTTACAGCACTCTGACCCATTCAATATTTTGTTAAGAGCAAGAACCAGAGTTATGTTGTTCTTACCATTAGATAGAGCAAAACATTACGAACATTTTGATACCAAACATTCATTTTTTTCAAAATTGGAGTTACGACACTCTGGAATTAAGGCGACGAACTATTTTGTATGCGAAATTCAGTTTGCTCTATACTGTTACATTGTTAATTTGTTCAAGGCCGTTTGACAAACAGGAAAATAGGTTCAACTCGTAAATTACTTTTGTGACCGTTTCTAAACACAAAAGGACTAACGTTTTGTAGGTTATATTTGTAGACGTGCTTAAATATGTCGGAATGAGAGAAAAATGCGTTGGTCACACGGTTCGAATTTTTAAACTGTCAAATTTGCACATTTATGAGGCAATATAAAGATGATACTGTGGTGTAGGGTTTGAGGAAATATATGACTAGATGTTGGGTCCAGTTTCTATTTTAATGTTAATTAAACGACCTTAACAAGAAATCACTGATGTCACCCGTGACGACATCATTTGTCAGTGTCCGTTGCGGAAAAAATATCAAGAATAAAAATCAACAAGGCAAAGGCAACGTTCACAGGACGCTGTCCCCGGACACACCCAGGTAGGACACCCAGAAGGCACTAAACCATTGGGAAAGGTAGGCAGGGCATGAAAGAGGGCAATAAACAATGAACGCTGAACAATCCCTTGTGGATGAAAATATAACAACATTGATTGCATGTACGGGGAGACTTTTAACGACCGCCACACGGCACAAATAACACGGTTGTGAACTTGTCTGTCTAGAAGAAAAGGGAAGAAATATTACTAGTATAAAATTTTAACCTCTTTACAACAGTTGTTTCCCTTTTTATACTTATATGCCAGATTGTTTTAACCGCTTTCAATGTAATAAGAAGTTGCAAGGGTTCTGCTTTTGAAAACTATTTTCAAATATCTTGATCAGATAAAAAAGGTTTCGTTTACAATCATTTAACAAACATTTTAGTTGGACACGCTCATATATCAAATATTGAAATCCATTACTGTAACACTGAAGTACAATATCATAAGCTTTGATCAATAAGCATAAAACTCCAAAAGTTAACATTTTTTTTTGTTCTCTTTTGTTTTTAATTTTTTAAGCATATCTGATCAATGAATTTCTATATTGATATCATTTGGTTTGAAAAAGTATGAAGCATTTGAAGTTTAACATTTAAAACTTGGGTTTAGAGTATGTATCCACATTGTTTAAAGATAGATGAATCTAATTCATTTTTAAAAGACAAGAAAACAAAACGTAGAAATACATGCACATTTGTGATAAAGTATCAAAATGATATACCTAAGAAGTGTCTTAATGGATACAGCAGGTGTCAAGATATGTGTGGCAGGCTGTAAAATGTTGCCCCGTTCTTCAGTTCAGTGTTGTTTTATTTTTCTGGTCCATGGGATCATTGTGTCCAGCACTTTTACGTCGAGAATCGAGTACCTTTCAAGCCAGTGCTAGGGGGCGTGGGATATGTTGCATTTATTTCAATATCCTTATTGTACCTACTAAATAAAACCAAGTCTGCAATTTTCATGTAATTATGCTGTCTTTAATGCTGCCTGGGGATCACTTTCTTTTCATAATATTATTAAAGATAATTTTCAAGTTTGCGTTAATTTATCAATGGGCTTACAAAAGAAAACCTACTTAAGTATGCCAAATGGTAGTAAAATGTTTAAAAGTAAACATTTAAAGTGGTTTCCAGGTAAAGATTTCCTTCAAATCTGTGACTTTTTATACGTTTGAAACTTTGTCGACTAGTTTGTTCCACATATGGTTTTAAAATTTTCTTAACTTGTAATCAAGAGCATTGCATGAGATGAATTACATGACATACATTACCTTATATCATAACAAGATGTTTTGCTGGTACTTGTAAATGACAAGACTGATCTATCTTCATGGATACAGCAAAGTTTGTTACATTCTGATAACCCACGAGTTTTTGTACATTGTTCAGTCTACAGTGAACTAAAATATCTACAATGTTTGCAATGATAGGTTTATAATCATGCGGATGTCAAACACTTTTAGGTTCAGAATATTTTAATAGATCTAAATATTCATATTATTATTTTGCCAATAAAAGGCAAAGATTATAAAATTTCATACAAAATGAATTTATTTATTCGATATTATCCTCATATTACAGGATGTTTTAGTAAGTGTGCACTAAACAACACGTGGACTGTGTCAAAGAAAAGTAATACTTTAATATAATATTTTCATATGATCTTTATTAATGATCTTCCATATGCTGATAATGAGAAAGTTAACAGTATAATTGTTATTAAAACAGATGAAAGAAACCTGACCGAGTCCTCGACAACAATTTTTGGTAAAAATATCATGGATAGCAACAACATTTCTTGAACTTTTTTCGGCTACATTTTTGTCCTTCATCTACTCTCGTACCGGATCAAATGCCAATGTCATGAAACATTTCGAAATATCAACATTTTTAACAAGTCTAACCACTTAAACGTGAATGTATAAAGATGACTACCGAAAAGGTATATTCAATGGAAAGTAATGGGGACAAAACGTGTCCAATTAGTCCTCATTTCGGTACATTTATTCTATCATTTTAATACATATATAGATATTGCAATATTGTAATACGTATTTTCTTTTGGTCATTTAAGACAACTATTTCCAAAACTTGAAGATAAAACACTGCTAAAACGAGTTTTTTTCCAGTCAATGTTTGGCAATGCGCCAGAAGTCGCCCCCATCCCAGAAGTAACTTACACATGTCCTGATATTGAGAATTATTTTAAGCAATTGTGTGTAGAAACAAGTACTTATACTTATTATTCTAGCCGACTACATGTTTGCAATGAAGCCAGTTAGGTTACTTCAATATATGTTGCTTTTGACACTATGTATGATACTACGTCACCGCGCACCTGCAAAAATCCCAAATATTGGCTTAAAATAGAACTTGATATAGATTAAAACGAACGGTTACCATTTTACTGTCTGGTTTGGGCCTGAAAACCATACATTCAAGTAACACCCCTTGCAAATTTGCTATGACACATTTTCTTTATACAACAACACGGTCACAAAGTTTCCCTTCGAAATAATCACCTGTATTGCTTTTTTCATATATAGAATATGACTAAGATAACCTCTTTCAAGAGTATCTCCTTGTTCGGTGAGGTGAGCCTCATTTAAACGGGATTTACACATTTCTTTAGCAGTTTTGATAAATTAATTTTCAACCGAGTTACGCTGACTTTGTAAAAATAGTTTTTGAACTTTTATTGTATTGAAAATTTTTAACGTTTGTAGCATACTTGTTTTGTGAAGATGGCAGCCCAGCAGCCTAACAGCCTAACAGCCTGAAATAGGCAACCTACCAGTCAATAAAAAACTTGTGAAGTTGGCAGCATAGCGATCTAGCAGCCTTAAGAAAATAGAGATAACATGAAGACGGTCGGAAATTCATAATTACCACTTCCTTAGACCATTGCATGACGTTTTCAATATCGTGATCTCTATTTTTTTAGCTGTTGAACTTTTAAGTTTTTATTCTGACACATCTTCAAAGTTTGTGAAGTTAGCATCCGTGTGGCCTATAAAAGACTAAGAATATTACAAGTATGAAAACGGTTAGAAATTCAACAGTAGCATTTCCTTGGAACATTCGATGGCATTTTACAATATCGTTATCTTTCTTTTTTATAAGATGTTGAACTTTATAGATTTATCTTCACGCATTTTCGAATTTTGTGAAGTGGGCAGCATAGCCTTTCCGGCCGTTTTCATATTAGTAGTAATCTTACTTTTTTAGGCTGTTTAAAACTGCAAGGCTCCCAACTTCTGCCTGTCAACTTAAGGTTGTTAGTCTGCTATACTGCCAACCTCAGGCTGTTATACGGCCAACGTCAGGCTGTTACGCTGCCAACGTCAGGCTGCTAGACTGCCGACTTCAGGTTGTTAGTCTGCTACGATGTCAACGTCATGTTGTTATGCTGCTAGACTGCCAACTCCAGGCTATTAGGCTGCCGACTTGAGGCTGTTAGGCTGATAGATTGTCGACTTCAGGCTTCTAGGCTGCCTACTTCACGAACATGTCAGTATTCCTATTATCGTCTCCCAGCTTGGTATTGATTAAATAATTGTATTACTGCTGTAACCTGTATAAATTTTGATTACAAGAATTGATTTTGATTTTATATACCTTGATGTTCTTTCTGTTTATTATATAAATAATTTGTCAAACAAATTCGATTAAAAGCGAAGTTATAGTTTGTTCTCGTACTCTTCGTTATTCATTTACCGAAGTAATTTATAGTAATGAATAAATAATTGATTAATGGAGTTTTGTCAATGTATGTAATGTATTACATTGTATGTATTAAATAACCCGTTGCTCAGTATTGTCGTTGACGGTAGGTATTTTCTCTCCCCCCCCTTCCATTTTTAACCCCCCCACCCACCTTTTCACCCGCATAGCCCTTTTCCCTTTAAACACCTTATGGGCCAATTTTTGTTTATATTATTTCACATTACATGTCCCGCTCCTTTCGCCCTTGTGACCACTCAAGGTACGTGTTTGGTGCCTTCTGGGTGTCCTGCTTGGGTGTGTCCGGGGGCGGCGTCCTGTGAACGTTGCCTTTGCCTTGTTTATCTTTATTCTTGTTATTGTATTGATTTTTTTCTTTATGAGTAATTGTAAAATATGTGACCTAAAATTATATTTCAAAATGATTGTTATAACGATGTACCTATATGTGTACAAGTTATGAAATAAACTCTGTTCTGTTCTGTTCTGGTCTAATAAAAGGCAGTTGTCTGCTGCCGATATCATTATCGTCGTAATCATCAACATCTAATCAATGGTAGTTATTAACTTACTGTCGCCGTTGTCATTATCTGGTGATCATTCAACACTTGATAAATGTTAATTGCTGTCGATGATATCAGTATCGTCGTTATCATCAACGACTAATCAATTGTAGTTATAAACTGATTGTCGCGGCAATCGTTATCGACATAATTGTCAACACTTTATCAATCGAAGCTATTAAATTGCTGTTGCCACTATCATTATCGTCGTGATCATCTACAACTAATCGAACGTAGTTATTAGCTTGCTGTAGCCGTTATCATTATTTTCGTAATCAACAGCAACTTATCAATCGAAGTTTTAGCCTTGCTGTCGCCGTTATCATTATTTTCATAATCATCAACAACTTATCAACCGGCTGTCGTTGTTTTCGTTATCATCGTAATCATTAACAACAAATTAGTCGTAGTTATTAGCTTGCTGTTAGCGATATCATTATCTTCATAATCATTAACACTTTATCAATCGTAGTTATTGGCTGTCGTTGATATCATTATCGTCGTTATCAACGATAACTAATCAATCGTAGTTATTAGCTTGCTGTCGCCGGTATCATTACCTTCATAATCATCAACAACTTATCAACTCAACCGTAGTTATTGGCTGTCGTTGTTATCATTTTTGTCGATTATCAACACTTGATAAATTTTATAGTAAACAACTGGTTGTCGCTGTCTTAAAAATCAACATTTTATCAACCATAATGACTAACTGTCTGTCGCCGTTAACATTATCGTCGTTATAATCAACACCTGATCAGTTGTTGGGACTAATGGCTGACGCTGTTATAAGTATCGTCGTAATTTAAAAAATACTCAATATTAGGTATCAGCTTGCTGTTGCCGTTATCATTATTGTCATCGATTACTAATTAATCAAAGCTATCAATTGGCTGTCACTGTTAACAATTTTTGTCGATTATCAACGTTGTCAATTGCAGTGATTATCTTTCAGTCGCCGTTTTAATTATCTTCGTAAACATCAATACCTATTTAATCTTAGGGACGTAATGGCTGTTGCTCTTATCATTATCGTCGTAGACATCAGCAACTTATCGATCGTAGTAATTTACTGGTTATAGCCGTTATCATTAATGTTGTGAATATCGACAACTAATCGATCGTAGTCATTGAAGGTTATCCACATAGGTAAGAACAGCTTCCGGAATAAGTTTGCAAATCCGGGATTTTCGCAAACTCAGCTACCCTTTCTAATGTAATAAGAAAATTAATGAAGAGTTCAGTCAACAATAGGTAAAAAAATGAAACAAAAACTGGTCTTTAAATTTCATATATCCCTAACAATAAGTGCTGGGGAGACAATCAAAGTTGAGTCCCCCATGGGGTTTTATCATTCTCCCACTGGGGTTTTGCACTCCCATATGGGGTTTTACCCCCATTTTATAAAAATGGGAGATAAAAATAATGGGAGATTTGGAAAAAAAAGAATTAATTTTATGCAAGAAAATTATTGTTATAGTCTTCAAATACTTTATTGTGTAACTAAAAACATAAAAGTAATGTTTAAAAATCCTCCCTTTTTCGTTGCGGGAACAATCCAGCCATGGATGAAATCTCCCATTCTGATAATGGGGGAAAAGTCCACTGTTGGTATATGGGAGAAAATCCCATTTCTGATTATGGGAGATAATTCCCATTCCTTACAAATGGGAGAATATGCTATCTATGATATGTGACGCTGAAAAAGTGTCATACAATATGCAATAATAATATAAAATCCAAACAACAGATAAAATGGCGCGGAATACACAGCCAGATCAAAATTTGAAAAAAAAAAATGATAATAGTAATAATGATAAAATAATAATAATAATAATAATAGTTAAAATAATGATGATAATGATAATTATAATAATAATTGTAGCAATTTATAAAAATAATAATAATAATAATGATAATAATGATAATAATTTATAACAATAATAATAATAATAATTAATTATTATAATGATAAAAAATATAAGAATAGTAATGATAATTATGAATAATAATAATAACAATAGTAATAATAATAGTAATAATAATAATAATAATAATAATTATAATAACAATAGAAATAATAATAAATATAATAATAACAATGATAATAATGACAATAATAAATAATAATGATCATAATAATTATAATAATATCATTACTATTAATAATAATAATAATAATAATAATAATAATAATAATAATAATAATAATAATATTAGTAAAATAATAGTAATAATAATAATAATAATAATGATCATAATAATAATAATAATAATAGTAATAATAATTATAAGACATTCAATGACATTTTATCTTGGAATATGACGGGAATAAATACAAAAAAGTATCATATGTGACGAATTTATCAACAAAATCCATTTAAATTAAAAAAGTTTCCATAAAGCTTTGATGACCACAAGCTAAATGGCAAGTCTCCCCGGTTTTGAATTATTTGATTTTATTACATACCAATACCAATAATAATAACCTAATAGAAAACTAATTTTAATTATTATTCATAAAATGAATAACAACAAGCAGTTCCGATAATGGAAATTGTTTCATCTTTCTGTTATTATCATCGTCGGATGAAAAAATATAGTAGTGATTTTTTTTAAAACAAACTAACAAAAATAAACAATATTTATAAGATGAAATGGTAATATGCTCAAAATAGTAATCTAATCTTTGTCATACAGATTTTTAAGATACTAGCGATTAATTAATAAGTGACTAAAAACAAGTGTGCCGTAAGACATGAGTAGCATAAAGTCATACAAGTAGTTATTTTGTATCAAATATAAACATGCAGTCATTGATAATTGACATCAATCAAGCTGACAGGGTCACAGAGATACGCCAATCAGCGATCATTACCAGCTACACGCTAAGATGCCTGCGAGGTCCACCATTTTCCTTAGGAAAGCTACTTGTCTAGTTTAATTTTAATGTAAATTTAAAGCTATTTAATCAGTACATTAATGAAGTTACCCTCTACGAATACTGAATAATACATGTTGAAACGAATACACTGAAATTAGATCTACAACGAGGAAAGTGTAATCTTAAATACTGGGCGCGTACAATAAGTCAAGGCAATAACATACCAATAAACAGTAAAATAGGTGAAAACCCCTCTTTAAAAAGACGCATAAAGAAATACCTTATGCGCACAATGTTGCCAAATTAGTACAAGAATACGATTTAACTGACATAAAATAGCAAAACCATGTTTTGAAACAATAATAGATATATCCCCATAAATATTGATATATCAATAACAGGGAAAATAGATAAATCAAACTTAAACATGGAAAATTACGCGGATCATCATCAAATATTCACATATGGTAGTAAGGACCCGGATGAGGGTATAGCGGGGGCGGGTATAGTAGAATTCGATAAAAACGGCATAATTATGTATTTATGAAATAAAGGTTAAAAATAACAAATACGCGTCAATATATTCCTGTGAAATGGTGGCTATAAACCAAGCTATTGAGTAAAATTACTAATAAAAAGTCAGTACAGAAAGACTGCCATATTCACCAACAGTTTAAGTGTCTTACAGTCAATTCAATCGGGACACTAAACAAATCAGCCAGCCATGTGTGATAATATCTTTAAGAAAGAATCTCTTATACGCTCATTGAAATATGAATTAATATTAGTCTGGGTAACAAGTCACGTCGGAATTACCGGAAACGAACGAGCCGACAAATATGCGAAACAAGCTAGTCTCAGCGGTAACACGTGCGATATACAATTAAGTATACTTGAAAATTACAGTTTAATCAACCGTATAATGGATAATAGAAAAAAAGAAATGCATTATGGTCAGAATTTTGTTCTACAAATAACATAAAAATAATCAAGTTCCACCCAAGTTAACGCAATATCACCATAACAGACATCTAGATAAAATATATACACACGTTTAAAATAAGATAAATCTTTCTAAAGGGCCCTCTTACAAACGAAAATAACTGCTATGAATGTAATCAGCCGGAAACCATAGATCACATGTTATTTCAATGCAAACGTCATGTAATACCGCGTAAGGAGTAAGAAGCAACTACCCAGAAACTAGGCTTTGCAGTAATAGATCTTACAACGTTATTAGATTCCCCAAATGCAGAACAAATAAGAACAGCAGTTTTGCAATATATAAAGGGTTTTAATTATACTAATAAAATACAAACAAATGATTAAATACAAAATTTACAGGATAAAAATCATCAGCGGAAAAAAAACAGATCAAAATAAACTATATTAAATACTTGGTCGGTAGACACCCTACAAGGGATGTGGCGCTTTGTGCACCGATTGCTTAAAACAAAACATGTAAAACATTATAAATAGTATGGTTATATTAGCAATTATATATACAAAATGGATAACAAAAACAATCAATGATAAATAATACCGCGGGCCACAAATTCAAGTCGAGTTTTTCACGAACATCATTCGTCGCTCAAAAATTTATTATCAAAATACAATGTAACTCGATACAAATTACACTGTATGTTATGGGACACTGTTGCATTAAAGAAAAAAACATTAAATATTATAATATATATAAAGGGGGGATTGGTAATAACATGTGTAATTACATATACTTTTCGGGAAAATACAATTTATCAGTGTTTTTTCAGAGTTTTTAATGAACACCATTGGTCGATAAAAATATTATCAATCAAGATAACTAAATTCAAATTTCACTGTCTGATAGGGGACACTTTTGCATTAAAGAAAGAACATTAAGTTTTACAATATATATAATTGGGGACTGGTTAAAATTATGTATAAATACCTGCACTTTTCGGGAAAATACAATAAATCAGTGGTTTTTTTTTCAGAGTTTTTAATGAACATCATTAATAGATAAAAATATTACCAATCAAGAAAACTATATACAACTTTCATTGTTTGATAGGGGACATTGTCACATTTAAGGAAAAGCATTAAATTTTATAATATATATAATGGGAGACTAGTAATATAATGTATCAATACAATCATGTACTTTTCGGGAAAATACAATAAATCAGTGGGTTTTTTTCAGAGTTTTTAATGAACATCATTTGTCGCTCAAATATTTAGTAATCTAGACAACCCACTGTATGGTGGGGGACACTGCTGTATAAAAATCTAAACATTAAATATCATAAAATATATAAGGGGGCTGGTAATATAACAAATAAATACATGTACTTTTCGGGAAAAAAGTTAAATCAACCAAATACGGTGATACTTACTTAGGCAGAAGTGGCAAATAAAATATAGTGTTTTATGTGTTTTCTTAAATGCAATATAAAGATTTTAACATTTAACAACATATAATGAATACAAAATGGCACGACGCTGCCTGTTATTCATTAAGTAAGTGTTTCAAATACATATACGAGTCGGAACAAGTAAAAAGGTGATAAATGGTGCTTTAATGGATAAAAGGAGGTGTTGTAACCGTAAACAATATGTCGTAAAAGTCGACTGATAACGGTATACATAAACAAAAATCGTCTTCTTAAATTATGGAAATAAAAAGTTGCTTTATAAACTTTGGAGGACTAACATTGTCATAGTCTGATCACGCCGTAATACGAAGAAAACCAGTCTGCTTGCGGCGAAATAACAAGTATACCCTCAGAATATTGATGAATGTAATAACACAATCCGTAGATTAATATACAATTATGATAGCTAGTCTGTAGTTTCCCATCAAGGGCTACAGCGCTTGTCGCCCTCTGACTACATCGGACCTGGTGAATTTGATAATTTTTGAATAGACTTTATATATTGTAATGGACAGAATTCAGATAACTAAAGAATTAATATGTAAATTAAACGCTAGCGAAGAACCATTTTTTAGTCTCCTTGCTAGTGTTCCCCGTTCCCCTCCGACGGATTGCGGTAAGATAAGCTAAGGATTACATGACACTAATTTAAATGACTACTATTAATTATATAAATAATGGAATATTCAACGTTGGTGGGACAAACTTAATAGTAAAGTATCGTAATGTGTACTTAAAATTTACTTTAATTAATGAATTCACCCGTACACCAGTTGCAAGCAGCTCAGTTGGTTGCGGGAAAAACAATTATAGTTTTTGTTTTTGTTTGTTTTTTTTTTAATAAAGATTGCTACACAATATATTATAGAAAATAAGGCCTATAAAAAGAGAGTAAAAAGAAGAATGTATCTCGGAAATACGGTTTACTGGAATTAATATACATGTAGTAATTTCTAACTGCACCAAACCGCCACACCCGGTACACGTTGACGGTGTGATAATAATTAGTGCCCAGTGAAACATAACGTTAGATCACACTTATCTCATGAAAACTCAAATTTACTTCTATACCTATTTAAGAATTGTGGCCTGTTAAATGTGGGAGAGCATCTTTAATGGCTCCATATCCAAATTATTATTTACATTTGCACTGTTGCTGTTAGAAGATCACAACTGCACAAACCGACCTTCCCTGTGCATTTAAATAAATTCATAAGTTAACCGTACTTGCATTGCATGTAGACGATCTTTTTGCTTTTGATTTAAACAGTTAAGAAAAAAAAAACACTTTAAATTGTTCTTCCCGCTGCTTGCAACTGGTTTACGGGTGAAATTTTAATTTAAGTAAATTTTAAGTAAACATTGCTATACTTCACTTATAAGTCTGTCCCACTTAATTTGAATATTCCATCATGTATATGATAAAATAGTAGTCATTTAAATTAGTGTCATGTTGACCCTAGCTACAATATCTCTAGGCATGTTTTTCATAAAGTCAGTAATATGGTCAAAATGTTAAAACTATATGTTTTTCCCGTTGACTTACGTTGTAACCTGACGTGACGTCCATTTCAAAATGGCGGCGTCCATAGTAACGTCATTTAGGGTCCGTCTCACAGTTAGCGTGAAATGTACTCGGTAATTAAAAAAATACATTCTTATTTACTTACTGATAAGTAGCTAAATATTATCATTAAAATGAAAAATGAGAACAATGCTGGTGTCAAAAAGGCAATTTTACTAGCAAACCATTACTTGAAATCTTTGAAGTGAATTACCTGTAACCGCTTTATAAATTCTACAACATACAAAAGATTTATATAATTATCATGATATACTGTCGTATTTTATATTCATTTTAAGAGAAAAAGAGCAATGAATTAAGTGATCAGATTAGATAGCTTTTCAAACAAACAAGCGCGTATCTTGAATACCACAATTCGTCGCAGAGGAACGTACGGAAGCCCATTGACATGAATGAGGCGGTTTTAAGTTAGAAGATAGAACTTGGATGTTAGATCTTAGAACTTAGATCTTAGAACTAAGCTCTTAGACTTTAGAGGTTCCATAAAGGCGAGAAAACGCCATATAACAAGAAGATGTAAGTGAGATTTATATTTCTTTAATTTTATCTTTTAATTTAAAGAAATGAAGAGGTACCGTATAGCTAGAACAGTAAAAGATAGAATCTACGATGAGGGACACTAGCGTCGAAACTAGTATCTGTTGCCTGTATTTGTGTAATTCTCCAATTGTCAAATTTTGTTTCATAATTATTAGAAATGTCGATTTTCTAATGTGTAATAAAATAATTTGATTATTTTTCCTTTGGCAGAATTTTCTTAACCCCTTTTCCGGACGACGTAAATGGTCTCTAAATGGGCGTGGAGGTTTTGGTTGTTTGTTAATACACCAGTAGCACAGGTTTAGCTGTAATTCTCAGAAGGGCGCATTTAACAAAACTAGAACTTTGTATGGCATGTTGATTCTGCAGCGACAACTCGCCCGTAATACCCAGATACATTACACAAAAAAGGAATTGCCCCTAGACTCCACCGTTGCGATAGAGAAACTGAAAATTCAACGCTTGCATTGCTTCATCCATTTTTCAGATGAAACGGCACAGAAAGCGTATCAGGGTTGTAAAAGATATATGTATAGAAAGACTGTAGCACATCAGCGTTTAGATTACTTCGAAGACAAGATTGAACTGGTGGATTTCATTTTTCAAGGATCTTATTGCTTTCAAAGTTGGGATGTAAAATATCGTGTATTTTATGGATTTGATCCAAGCAGAAGCAGTGTGTCCCAATGATACATTTTTGAGCTAAATGATGCCAGGAATCTTGTTGATAAACCTATTGAACTTTTTTAAGATAAATGTTTATGAGGAAGGTCTATTGTAGTTATAGCTTCAATAAATGGCCTGATCAAATTGTGTGTCTATTTAAAATTATGTATACTTTGCATCAGTGGTCAATCCTTCCGTGTTTCCATTTCCACTATGTCAAGATCACTTAAATAAAAGACAAGTACCTGACTTGCTGGTATTGGTGTTATTTTTTAAATCACGAAACAACAACAACAACAACAACAAACGAGAAGAAAACGTGCATTTGAAATACGAATTTTCTATAAGATATTATATACTGTTTTAACGTATTTTATGTTTTTATTTTCTCCCCTTCCCAGCAGACGAATACAAATTTTCTCAAAACATGTATATGCGCTGAATCTTGTGGTTACAGTATGAAAGCGTCGATGAAAGTCGATTCTTTTTAAGTTCAAATTTTGAATATGTGCTAAACATGATAAATAGAATATTATTTTCGTATAGCTTTATTACTTTTTTTTGGACTCGTTGAATAAAATACTTCCATAATAAACGGAGTTTCGCATAATATAATTTCATTCAAATTCAATCAATCATACACTCATTAAATATGGGTAATATACCCAAACAAACATTTTGTTCTGGGGTTTTATGATCCCTTACAACATTTACCCGAACAAAATGATGCAATAAAGCATTTATTAGGGTAATTTTGTAAAAAGAAAATATTACTTTCACGTTTTATACGTTTCAAACTAAAAATATTTGAAAAGAAATTTGAATTTTTTGCAAGTTTGTACATTGCAGTAGAATGTAGTTAATTTTATTTACGAGCTATTAAAACATCATCGTAAGATCGTGCATCGTTAACTTTCCTATCATCAAATTATTTTATCACTACCTCACAAAACGTTGTTAGTAATAACTTGTCAATTTTAATTAAACTACAACATAACTGAATAAAGCAAACTTTTGATTTATTTTACTTGAATGCAACATGTTGTTATTCAAGCAATAAACAGATATTACCATTTATATAAAACGCAAAAGACTTTATGGAGCATTACCAAAATAACATTTCTTTTTCATATCATAAATACCCTGAGACCTTAAAATTGCAAGTCAGAATGCCCTCGTTTATTGTAAAGTATACTAATTAATAAAAGTACTTGAAAAGAAACACCCCACCCCTCATTTCATTGCAAATTCTCCAAAAAAGCAGATATTCAAAAGCTATATTTATAGTGAATATCCCTATATACTTTGTATTGGCGCCAAATGAACAAAATTTACTGATGCTCTTTATTTTGATAATTTAAGAGTCGTCTGCAATTTGATAATCTAAGGCCACTAACATTTTCCCGGGCAATAGCATTATATTCTTCAAAATGATAACAAAGTTAAATTTAGAACTTATTTACGATAAACAAAACAAATGGAACTATACTGTTATACGCAAATTTTTGAAGATACAATGTTGAAAACTTAAGTTCCCCACTCATGTCTACTACTGCAAAGCTTAATAGAATTTTAATGCAATTGCAAAATAAGCACATGTTGTAGTAATTATTACAGATGTAAATATAAAATTACAAGACGTATAAATTGCAGACAGGAGCAGATTATCAACACATTTTAACATTATAATATAATTTTATTACAATACACTTTTATTACAATATGTGGCATTAGAAATCCATTGTTATTTATTACTCATAACTCTTGTTATAAACTGTGCATTATGATCTGCATGGAAATCGGGAAATAACTGATACAGTCAAAGAGAATCCTGAATTTGTATTACCGCAAGTAATAAGCGTAACATTATCAGTTTAATTGATCACCGGTGGCCGCGATAATATCAATGTCTGTACTCATGTTTCGGAAGACCGCAAATCAATGACTAGACCTATACAGAACTAGAGGTAAATCCGTAACGTACCGGCAAACGGTATTAAGCTAGGTTTTCGAAAAGGTCAATTAACCAATCATGTACGGTTTACAGATCACATGCTCCTCCATTTACCGAAAACAGGTCACGTGCTCCTCCGTGCCTCAAAAGTTAAACGCGTACCAATACCCTGCGGTCTCCAGGCCGCAGGGAATGATAAATAGTCGGTAGTTTCCCAGTAAGGGCTACAGCGCTTGTCGCGCACTGACTATTTCACTAAATACTAAACCCAACAGAACAAAAGTAATATCATATATACATATAAATTGTCTGTTTGTTAATTAACCAAATAATGGTGTGCACACGTCGCTCGACGGCCCCGGAGGGCTGGTACTATAATTGATGAGAAAAGAACCAACAGCAGGAATCATCTACAGTAATACAAAAATAATAACGTTAATAAATCATATTAAACACCTAGTCGGTAGTTTCCCAAAAGGGCCTTCAGCGCTTGTCGCACACCGACCACTTTCCTCAAACAATAAAAATATTTTTGAACGCAGAAACAAAGCATGTAAATATAAAACGATGCCATCGTGAATGTATAGGCATGTATATATGTTATTAATCATTTTACTTCTTTGCAGATAGAACAGTTATTAAGTTATATTTTGTTCACGATCCTACTAGTAATTATTTATGATAATAATATATACCTATCATCGTTATTTACTTACAACTTACACGGTAATTGATATATAAAGTTAGTTGCCTTTTATCTTTTTACGACAGTTATTTAGTTATTTTTGTTAACGATGCTACTAGTAACTAATAATGAATATAACATATACTATTCATGGTGTTTTACTTAAAACCTACGCAGTGACGGATATATGATAATGGCAATTTATTTCTTATTTACTTTCGCTTTCGGCTTTGTTAAAGAATACATACAGTACATTTTGAAATATCTAAATTTTCAATCAGTAGCATTATGTTAAAATCACTAATATAGAGTCGAGACGAATATATATCCACCGGAATGGCTGACAGACTGGCCTAACTCAAATATAAACAAGTCTAAAAAGCCTAGTCCATGATAGTCAGTAATTTTAGTCCATATGATTATCAATAAATTTCTACATATGGAAATTAATATATAAAAGCAACGCATTATAAAAAATATCTGTGTTTTTTTATTCATACTGATTATACTTTAATTCTTACCAATTCCTCGCGCATTTTGGCATACATATTAAACTATGATAACAAATCAGACAATTATTGTTTCGTAATCGCTCAATTAGCGAATAAGACACAACCAATTGACAATTGCACAAGGTTATTCAGACCTTCGCCGCCCGGTATAATGTCAGGGTAATTATCTATATGACTCCATACTGTTCATAGTTCTTTTCAATCGTCCGATTTTCGATATTTACACATTCTGGTATTGTCAAGGTTTAATGCAATCGTTTAATGAAGACAAAATTAATTGTCCGATATCTAGAGATTTCCTATATTCACAGCGTCCCGTTTTCTCAACTCTCACTGTATTGTATTTACTCATTACATTTGCATTTTTACGGCTGCGTTTTTTTTTTGACGCTTTGCGGTATAAACAACTAAAATTCATATATTCTGGGACCTTATTATATGTATAAAATGTGATTATGAATAGTCAGAATGGTAATGAAAAATGTGGATTTGTTGAAACCTTTTTATTTTTCAATGCCTTGTGCTATAAATGTTTCGTACCCACTACAAAACTTATTATTTCCATTTGTAGAAATTAATTGACTTTTGGTATAATAAACTTACTTACTCGATCTGTCAATATGTCAGTATATTTGGTATTTTTATTAATATACCGATTAAATAGCTTTAAATTAATATAAAATTAAAATAATTTCAATCTAAATTACTTCTGCACCATAGTTTAAGACAAGTAGCTTGTCTGAGGTAAACGGTGGACTTCGCGAAACTAATAATGATCGCTGATTAGCTTATCTCTGTGACCCCCGCAAGCTTGATTGACAGGCGGCGTAATGTCAATTATCGTCGCTCAATACATTAACCTAACCGGCACATATGTGCAGTATCGTAAACCAGACACTAAACGCAAAATTTATAATGTGCTATAGAAAAACAAAAACCGTGGACAAAACCCAGGGAACCGTTGCATATGCTATATTGTATGTTCGTTGAGGGTATCTATAGTAGAAAAGCGGTCCAAAATAATGTTATTTATCACCATAATTCATTAACATGGGAAATCCGATACTATATTTATAGATGAAGTATTTGAGAAATGAAAGTTTATCTTTGAAAATGCGATGATTGTCGTCATATGAAAACCGTGTTAATCGCCACAATAATGTTTTTTTCGAATAATGTTGAAAACAGTCGTTGGTATAAAACAATTATTTCTTTTATACTTGTAACAAGAATGTAATATCGAAATATTACACAGACTTGAAGACAACGCACGATAGTTTCATTCTGTGAATTTCCGTCGCAGCCACGAGGGAAATAAATATGAGCTTTTAGTGTTTACAAGGTGAAATATATTTCAATTTAACACTACACTCAACAAATTTTCTTTTTATTATATGCAAAGAAATGTTTAAAAGGACATTTAGCCTAATACTCAATGAAAAGCGCGCCAAATTATTATACAACGTGACGTCATTTACGACGTCACGTTATTAAGTTGATTTCCAGTACTGTTAATGCTTGTATTTCACTGGAACGAAGTAGGGGGCTTAAATTCAAAACAGTGAAATTGTCAGTTTTTTATTCACTGATATATTTCTATAAACTACCGAAAAGCATGTACTAAATTTGTATTATCTATGTATGTCTTTTGCCTCGCGGAAAAATCTTGTAGAAAAACGAGATGATAACAACATAGGTAACAGTATTTTTTAACATAAAATCTGGTCTCTTGGTCTATTTTCTAAATAACATTATAATATCATGTTTGCAAAACCAAATAACTACTGGATGGTATTGCGTGGTGAAAAATATCTAAACACCTTCATTTAAAAATAAATTGATATCGTCACATTTTCATAAATATGTGTATTTTGTCATAAGTCATTTACAAGATCAGTTCAATTTCGATGCATTGAAAGTATTTTTATTCATTTATATGTAAATGAATAAACATGTTGAATATTTATCTATATTATATAAAATTATACAAACTTACAAAAATAATATATTATACTATATAAAATTATACAAAGTTACACGAAATATTCATTTTTATTTTGTTTGGGTCGTCAGACTCTAATGCTGTTAATTGCAAGTGCCTAAAAAAGTCCGCTTTTTGAAGCGGTTACTTCCCTTTATATGTAACACTTAGGCCGAAAAATTTAGGGGAGATCACTGCGTAAATATGGTCACATGACAGGCAGATTAATTTTCAAGCAAAACAATTCCCGAATGGTCGAAGATTTCTAATATTGTTTTATTCTTTATACGAGGGCTGTCCGGAAAGTTCGTAGACAAGGCTATAAAATTATTATAAGCAGCCATATTTATATGATGATTAAATATTTTGCTTAAGTATTTATTCTGCTACAAATTTCTAAATTAAAAAACATGATAAAAGTTGTATTCGTAAATCGCCAATCACCATGGCAACATGATCAACGAATCACGGAGCACTTTGATTTCATGGCAAAAGCTACTCGAATAAAAAGTAGCTAAAGGTTGTAGTTTTAACGCAAACTCTTGTTTTAATGTTGTGACATCAAAATGTACTATTGCGTGATATTTAGTGAAAATTACGACGTCATAAGCAAAGAAACAACTTGTTAACGACGATTATAGGCAATGAAGTTGCGTTAGTTTTGTGTCGCAAAAATGACGTCAAATTCAAGGACGGAGCAACGTAATGTTATTTAACTTCAAAGTAACGCTAATAATGATTATAATCTTTACTTGAAAAACAAAAACAACCATAAATTG
The DNA here is from genome assembly GCF_026571515.1 of Ruditapes philippinarum. Classification (NCBI taxonomy): domain Eukaryota; kingdom Metazoa; phylum Mollusca; class Bivalvia; order Venerida; family Veneridae; genus Ruditapes; species Ruditapes philippinarum. The sequence goes on along the minus strand of NW_026854686.1, from coordinate 118,809 downwards.
TTAAGGACAACTTGTGTTTAATTGTCAAACACGATTAAGAAGCGGTGATGACAGTATTTTGTATTTTGTATAAGAAACGTATCAGACGACCAAAAGTAGCATGGCCGAAATGTTGTAGATTGCGTTACAACAATCCTTGAAAAAGACAGACATTTTACACACTGTATGGGAACCAGTGACACCTTTGTTGTTGTTTTTTTTTTAAATGTAGTATATGAAATTCATAAAGTAATAGCAAGGGAACATAACATGTATAAAGTATACGCCAGGCAGGTTCCATGGCTGTTTAAATCGGAAGAAATTGAATAGTGGATAAACATGAAATTAAATTGACGCCGTTGACGTTGTCAAAGTGCTCCATGACGATGTATATATGTTGTATGTAAATGCTGTGAAAATACAAACGTAAGTCAAAACTCAGTAATTTTTGATAAATGTGTTCGCTTGATATGTATATTTTTGCTGACAAAATTTGTACAATGTATGTATTGTTATATAATAAAAAATGAAGAAGTATATGAACTTTCCGGACATCCCTCGTAAATGTACATGCTTATAGTAAGCGCTATGGTTATTTATACAAGTGTTATCGTAAAGTATGCATGCGTCCCTACAATACTGTCTATGTTTCATATAGGTAACCTAGCAAAAAGGGCTACTCTTAAAAATTAAACATTATAAAAACACCATTTTTATTTCTTTTTGTACGAATTTTCTGAAGCATACATGCACTTGTAGATTTTTAAACGGGAAAGGCACCTTAAATGCATTTGTATCCTGAAGTATACATTCATCCCTACAGTAAAGGGAATATTTCATAGAAATACTCTAAAATATAAATAGCGTTTTATATAATAATTGAATTACATGATAGAAATAATGTTGTTTTTTTTTCGCCTCGAGCATTTTCATATATACATCATGTATGTGTAGAAAAGAATATGGACAAACGGTCAGATATATCTTTGCATGCATTTATTAATCTTGAGATATACATAATTCCTACAATATCGGCTATGTTTGAGAGCGATATCGTTATGCCTTTTAATGAAAGACAGTAAAATACCTCACTTTATCCATTTGATGTCGGTAGTTAGCAGACGACTTTTTTAGGCAAACTATAGTATAGTTTAATTACTAAACAACAGCAAAAAGCGCGGACAATGAATCACACGAAAAGTATCGTGACTTACAATACATCTAAGAAACAATTATATCATGAATGTTAAACGTTTTTCATTTTTACACTTTGAATTTCGTCCAGGACATAACTAAATCATTCTCACCGTTTTTTTTACTTTTCTTTTCTTTTTGTATGTGTGTCTTATATAATTATGCAGTTATGAAAAAGCCCCACCATGAAGAGTAATAAAACTTAATTGATCTCTGTCCAGAACAAAAAGATGTGTAATATGATACGTAACTACGTGTCAACATTCTTTAAGAGGGCAATCGACCTGCCAGTCATTGATGTTGCAATCCAATCAAGTTATTATCCGAAAGATAATTCCTTTTTTTCATTGGTTATAAGAACTGAACTGACCACACCCCGCCCAAATTTAATGTACGGGGGACTGTCATTCTGTCAATGAAACTTAAGGTAATCATCCAATCGAAAGCATAATATTTCAGATCTATCTTAATTCAATATCAGACTTATTGGACATTGGTAACATTAATGAATTAATTAATAAAATTACATTATTATTTTATTAATTTATTAATTTAACAATTAATTATTTTATTTATTAACTTATTTAATTATTTATTTATCTATCTATTTGTATATTTATAAATGAATGAATGAATGACAAATAAATAAATAAATATATAAGTTAATAAATAAAATATATCTATATATAAATATATAAATAAATAAACAAATAAACAAATAAATAAAGAAACAATCGGTTATTTCTGCCGTCATTTTAATTGATGAGATAGGAATATCCCTATATAATTTTGTTAACCTTCATGTTATTTATACTTATGTGTATTTTTTCCTCGCTAATACATCAAAATATATGTTATTTGGTTTCATTTAGTGTATTGTATAATTTATATTTATGTAAAAAAATAATAAAAAACATTGCTTTTAACATTTAAGTTCTCTTACTGAACGCGTCGACACGATTTTCAAACACGCTGCTTTATTAAACAAAAAATAGCCATTCAATTATCAAAGAAAGAATAAAGAAAGAAAGAAAGAAAGAGAGAAAGAAACAAGAAAGAAACAAGATATATCCTAAACGCTTTTTTAAACAAAACTAGCCATTCAATTATCAAAGAAAGAAAGAAAGAAAGAAAGAAAGAAAGAAAGAAGATATATCCTAAACGCTCTAATTTCTGTTACAAACTATGTAATTTACGGCGCACTTGTATATATAATTTGTTAACTTACATAATCATATATAAACTATTCATTTTCAAATGATGCACATCCTCATTTCCTTCTTTCTTTATATTTTTTTCATTCTAAACGTGCTTACACGATTCTCAAACACGCCGTTTTTTAACACAAAAAGCCAGTCAATTATTCAACATTGTTGTAAAGAAAGAAAGAGATCAATGAAAGAGACAAAAACATCCTAGACAATCTAATTTCTTTTACAAACTATGTAATTTATGAACGAATGAATTATTACATAAATAAATAAATAAATAAATAATGAATAAATAAATAAATAAATAAACAAGCAAATAAAGTAAATAAATAACAAATTGCATCGGACCTTTTTCATTTTAAAAAGGTCGGAACCGAATATTAACATGCAGAAAAACTCTTAATGTTAAACTTCCGATCCGATATGTAAAACAAAAAATAAAGATATGGATGCATTCTCCCATTATGTTATTCTCCCATTACGCTGTATTGGGAGATTACTCCCATTTTAATTTTGGGAGATTTCGCACCATTTTAATATATGGAGATGTCTTCCATTTACTTAATGGGATTGTTCAGCCAATGGGAGAATTGCAAATTTCTTTGAATATAATCCTCGAATACTTATAAGTTTATAATAAGTATTATATATTCAACACATTTAAAAATATTTATAAAAAAAACTTTTTACTCCCACGGTTTTATTCTCCCACTTTAAGAAATGGGGTTTAACCCCACTGAAGTCCCAGTGGGACATGGAAATGTCCGTGGGAGAATTGAAAAAAAAAAACATGGGATGCCACACTTTGAACGATCACCCAGCGTTTAATTATAGCGCTATCTTTGTATAAACGGCCAATAATCATCTATTTTTATCCAAATTACTGTTTGATTTAACTTTTTTTTTAACTATTTTAAAAAGGGTAGTTAAGTTTGCAAAAATTCCGGATTTGCAAACTTATTCCGGAGGCTGTTTAAGACCGAATGTCACAACTGGTATTTCTGTTGCATACGTGTTAGGGACATTTAAACAGTACCAGTGGTATATGTTCTATAGCAGGTAATTTGTTTGAAAAATTGTTCTCCAATTTCTCGGGAAAAAAACATTGAAACGCTTTTCAATTTGCAATTATGTACGTTTAGTCTGAAAGAAACGGCCACGTGATGAGTCACGGTGTGAATAAAAAAGCGGAAAGAAACATTTGCGTTTCGGCAGCAACGGACTGTGATAGTTGAATATACCACCAACATTGCATAAATGTAAGAGCAAATGGTGAGTTTGTTTTTTGCGATTCTTGTGCGCATATATTTTCGTGTGAGAAAAAATCACTCAAAAGACAAGTAAATACATGTTAAGCACTATATTGTTGCAATCATGAGTTACGTCGATGAATTTGGCTAAACGTAGGCAGTTTCGAAATTGACATACACAAACTTTATGAATATGTTTATATTAAATTGAGTGGTATCACGTTATTAATGAATATTATGACACAGAAAAAATATCAAGATGTCTATGCTTATCTTTCTGTCAAGACAGTGTGATGTGTCTTATTTAAAAGGTGACTTTGGTACTATGTCTTAGTTGATTTGACACACGTTTAGAAAAAATGTAGAACCTTTTATACCGAATCGCGACTTTGAGAAATATAAGAAATATTATTATCATCATTTTATACACATACTTGCATATTTATCTGCATTGAATGTGTGTTGATGACGTACAGTAAAAACTGTTTACAGTGACCTTCGATGGGAGAACAGAAAAAGGTCATTATAGACTGGGAGTTACTGTTCACAGTATCTACAGAATTCAGTTAATAATTGAACGTATTTTGACAATATTTTGTTGAAAAGCAGGATAGTACCATACAGAGGGTTTGTTTATATTTTTATTGATATTAAAATATATTAATCATACCACATAGCATTTATAAAAAAACAAGACAATATTAAAATTACATGCACAATTTGTTAAGAATAAGAATTACACCAGAACATTAGTATCTAAAAGTAACATATAGATTAAAAATGTAATTTATATTGATAAATCTGTTTGTAAACAATACATTATTGAAAATCAATTTAATTGATAAAACACACTATCTACAATAAAACACATACAGAAGAATAAAAAATAGATAAAGGTTAAGAATTCTTTTGATGTACATGTACTAAAATTTGTTAGGAAAAAATGATGTTCAATTTGTTCTCTGCTTATTTAAAAAAACACCAATTTTTTGTTGTTTTCATTTCATCACAGACATGTGTGTCAATTGTTCATTCAACTCTTCAATTATGTTCATGAGAGATGCGTTTGAAAAATTTTGAGTCTGTTGACCATGTCATGAGCATCACTAAGTGAAATGCTTGAAATTGCAGGTAGCAGGTCAGGAGTCTCTTCCTCATCACTCGAGATGAAACCGTTTTGATTTCTAAGATTTATGAGAATGTCATGTGGATTCAAACTCCATTCCATGCATTGGTGTCACATGTGTGAACAAACTTCTCAATGGATGACAGTTCTTTGTAAGAACAGCCGAAAAGCTCATATGCTAGTTTTCAGGATGCTTGTGGCAAATCATCATCCTATGTTTGTTAAGAAATGCATGTTTTGGTCATATTTTATTTTCGATTATTTTAATTTTCATACCTTGTTAAAAAAGCGCATGCCTGATATTTTTTTCTACTTTATTAGTGCCTCCTAAGCTTTTTAAGTCATCTCATCAATAAATATATTAATAAAATGTTGACAATGATTATTGTTACTTCTAACTTGTTTTAAAGTATTAAACTGATAAAACTTTGAATAGAAAAGATATTTTCAATTTTACATTTCATTAAAACATTTTGGACTTGTTCTTATAGATAATACCCTGGACTTATTACTGACAGGTTTTTTACAGATAATTGTTATAATTTGAATTTAAAGAAAGAACAACATATTAAAAATTGAAACATGATAAATAGAATACCAATAATGTATGACATAATAAAATTAGTCAACACTCGGCACGAAAAATGAATAAACCTATTTTTCAAATTGCATTTTGCATATTTGAAGCCGAGCTAATGATTAGAAATTGTGAACTTTTAAATATTTTCCAAGTTCAAGGGGGAAAACTGTCAAAAAACATTTTGTCATAACCAAATTAGAACATGTATTTCCTTGTAAAATACAAGCACATGCAATGTCAATCTCAGACATCAATCCTACAATAGTTAGAGCAGAAACTGAAAATTTCTTTTTTTCTATGATCAAGAAGGTTAATATTGTCAAAAATCATCGGACTGAAACCATTACGTACTTGACATATATTTTATAAATGAATACCTGCACATGCGATTCCAACCTTATACATATATATTCATTCATTAAAATTGAGTGTTCGGGGACTAAAGCATCGAACAATGACAAAATTTAAACTTGGCCTGCTTATACCTTTGACGTATCTACGTATATGTCACATTTTAGTTGAATGTGTACAATGTTTAAGAGAAAATGAACAGATATCCACCGAAAAATTTCTTTTTCAAAGTTTAAGAGGGATAAGTTATTTTAATATATATTAAATAAGGGTTGAATATGTACAACAGTGGGGAAGAAAATGGATGGAAACTGAACATTTGTTGTTGTTTGTTTAGTTTAAAGTTAAAGGGACATTACTGTGCATACAAACATTAAATCATAATGATATTCAAACATGAGCTGCGCAATCCTTTGACGTATCTATATGTTGAATCCATAGTTGACTGTGAACAACTGTTGGGGTGGAGAGATAATAAATGAAAACTGGAAATTTCGTAATTCTTCCAAAATTAAAGGGACATACTTCTGCAAAACTTATCAAACCATGAGTAAATTCGAATTTGAACTACATATTTCTATGACGTAACAATATTTAAAAAAAAGTTGAATATGTTCAACTGTTGGGAAGAACATATATGGAAGCGGAATATTTCCCCTTTTATTTCAAAGTTAAAGGGACATAATTCTGCTTTTAATTATTTAGGCATGGCCAAATTCGAACGTAATATGTGCATTTTTCTTGACGTACCGATATTATTTTATCATCAAGCTCAGAAGGGCAAAATATCATGCCCAAATTCAAACATGATATGCGCTTTCTTATGACACATCCATTTGTCAAATTTTTGTTGATTGTGTACAACTCCTTCAGAGATAATGAAAATACACTCAAAATATCCTTTTTCTTCAAAATAAAAGGGAATAACGAAAAAAAAAAAGAAAAAAAGAAAAAAGAAAAACAGAAAAAAAACATGACAAAATTCAAACTTGATTTGCACATGCCAATGACATATACATGTTTTCAATTTGAGAACTGGTTAGTAGATAATGAACGGAAACTAAAATTGTCTTATTTTTTAAATTCAAAGTGGCAGTACTCTGCCAAAATTATTGAAACATGACTAAATTCCTAAATTCGAAGTTGACCTGCGACTTTTACCCTTTGACCTATTCATATGTCAAAATTGAGTTGTGTACAACTGTTGGGGATATAATGAAAGGAAACTGAAAATTTCTTCAAAAAGCATAAGTCAGAAATTGTAGGACCGTGACTTAATTCGAGCTTGTCCTACATTTTCCTAATGGAAGTATGATAAATCCATGTGTAAAATTTCAGTTGAATGCGTGCAGCTGTTATTAAAATAATGAACGAAATATAATGATTTTAATAAACTTCTCAAAAGAATCAAAATTGTAGAGATGTCAACAAGGAGCATACAGTCAATTTTTTTGACATTATAGATAGAATATTCCAAGAAAACACTTTTCACCAAAAAAAAATGTTGTGGAAGCCTTAAATGCCGTGTATAATTGTGCACAATGCTATACATATATATGAATACGTATGTGCTAAAATGTAAATTGATCGATATACATGCGTTTTTGAAAACATTGAAAACGTATATATGTGTGTGTCTGACCTCGCCATAAGGTTTTAATATATCTATAAAATAAACAAGTCATCTTTTATGTGATGTAAATTTTCTCTACGTTTTGTGGTCATTTTTGTAATGTCACTCATCATCATGACAGAATAACGAAACTGCGGGAGATCGGTAAGACGGCACAGGGTAACACTTTATGTCCCACCAATTTTATGACGAATGCATTAAAAAAGAAAAGCCTCGTGCTTATCGGATACATATTGTAGTATCATACACTAATTTAGTATTCACTTTGTGTTTCGCATCAATATAGTGTTTTTACATGAAGTTTTCAATAAATGATTAAATAAATTGAATTCATGGATAAATAACCGGGTTTTTCGGTTTTAATTGAATTATGCACTGTCAACCACAATATCATTATTGACGTTTGATATAACAATTTATCCTTAACATTATCTAATAACTTATCCTTATAATCAAACATAAAGTTCTAATTCAACTACAGCTAAGCCCCATTCGCCAGCCAAATTTGGTGGCTTGAAACGCATTAACTTTATCTTCTTCACGCTTTTTTCAGGTCCAGTAACTGTGACAATGTTAGCTTCACTGTTGTATGTATATGAAGATTCTGGTAGCATAATGTCGTCCACAGACATTTCAAAATGTGTTAATCTGCCAGCATTTGAAAAAACTGTAAAAAGATGAAATGTTTAGCTGTCTTTGAATCTAATAAAATTTCAGTTATTGATATTAAAAATATCATTCTTCTTGTTAAGTAAAAATAATTCTTATGATAGAAATAATGATTGTTTGCCATTTGGTAAATACCTTAATTATGGTGTTGCTGTGAGTGATAATAATGCTGTTTATAATCATGTTGTTATCAATTATTTTGTACTTTATAAACATGCTGGGTCTGTTGTGACTTTTGTAACTTTTTATTTTTTCTTCATGTCGTAAGTGACCGTAAGACTAATTATAAACACGATACTGCTTCTAATAATCAATATTGTTATGTGGAAATGAAGTGCTATAATAGCAACCTGTCCCCCGTGGGGCACGGGTCTTGGATGCGACGAAATATCTTGATATGGAAGACACTGATTCGAAGTGATTTTAAAATCCTTCAATGTATGATAATGTAACAGTTTAAAAACTATTGTTCAGCTTCAAACTCTTCTGGTGAAAATGAAACACATCACCATGATGTGCTTGACGTTTGTGCCAAGTTATTTAAAAAAAACCTTCAATGAATGGAAATGATACATTTTTGACACACATGTGTATCTCACCTTTAATCTCTTAGTGTGACCTTGACCTTTTATGTAGTGATATGGGCCTTAGCTGCAACAATTAGCCCGGATGTGGTAGAAACCTGTGCCACAGTATTAAAAAATAATCCAATAAAAGAAATCGCTAAATTGAGGACATTCAACTCATACGTGTGATTTGAACAACTTGGAGGTAAGGTATGTGTCTTGGACCAGACACGTTGTCTAGATGTGATAGACATTTTTGCCAAGTGTCTTTTTAAAATCCTTCGATGCCTGACAAAGTTACAATCCGGACATGTCAATATATAAACTGTTTTTGTGAGAGTGTGAACCTCAAAATTGTAAGTGTGACATTGACCATTGACGTATGGACGTTGTTTTATGACACTACACATTGTAGTGATATGGTTAATATTTATTGCAAGCTATTTCAAAATCCCTCAACGCACGACACAGTCCGGACACGAATGTTGTGCAAGTTTGTAAGCACTAGCATGAGCCGCGACACATTGTAATGATGTTGTAGACATTTGTGCCAAGTTATTTCAAAATGATGCAGAAAAAAGTTACAGTCGGACATGAAGTATATTGTGTCTTTAATCTCTTCTTGAGAGAATAATAACCTTCAAACTATCAGTCTGACCTTGACCTTGGAGGTAAGGACATTGGTCATCGATGGGACATGTCGTCTCGTTATGGTAGAAAGTTTTTTTTCAATCCTTCAATGGATGACAAAGTTACATTCCGGACACGAAAGTGTGTACATATCAACTCTTATTATGATAATGTGAAAATTCAAAATGCTGGTGTGACCTTAAACTTTGAGGAAAGGATATGGTTCTTGGATGCGACACATTATATTGATTGTTGTAAATATTCGTGCCAAAGATTTTAAAATCCTTTGATGCCTGAAAAAGTTACATACCTGACACGAATGTGTTTAACTTTACACTTTAATTGTGCTAATGTAAAACGTCAACATGTGAGTGTGACCTTGACCTTTAAGGTAGGGACATAGGTCTTGGACGCTACACGTCGTCTTGATGATGTAGACATTTTTTCCAAGTTATTTTACAAACTGTTGATCGATCCCTTACAAAGTAACAGTCCAAATACCAATGTGTGTACCTATAAACTCGGATTTGAATAAGGTTAAACTTTAAGATGTTAGTGTGAACTTAAACTTTGAGGTACGGACGTGTTTCTTGAACGTTTCAAGATGTCCTGATTTGGTTGACATTTCTGCTAAGCTTTTTCAGACTCCCTTTATGCATCACACTGTAACAGACCGTACACAAATGTGGACGCACAGACAGACAGGCAAACTAATGAACATTGCGATTTTGATATGCCGCTTTTCTGGGGCATAAACATATTATTGTTTGTGATCATTTTCCTGTTTATAATGAAAAATCATTTCTCATTGCACTGCTAAGTTTTATGTGGTAAGTGATCATTAATTGATTTTTATACATATGTCCCTGCTTTTGATCATTGTTCATTGCAATGTTAAGTATCATGTGGTTAGTGATCTTTTTTTATGTTTACCAACATTTCATTGTTTACTTTCCCTGCTCATTGTGGTGTTCAGCATATTGTGGTTAATGGCCATTATGTTGTTTATAAACATTAACTAGTTTATAATCATTGCTCTTTGTGGTGTTATTTATCTTTTCCAAAGTGATAATTTTTCTGTTAATAAACGTTTCTCTGTTGATGATCGTTGGTCATTGTGGTGTGAAGCTAAATAGCATGTGGTTAGTGATTTCTTTGTTGTTTATAAGCATTTCCTTTTTGATGACCATTGCTTATTGTGGTGTTTAGCATTTTGTGATTAGTTATCATTTTGCTGTTTATAATCATATCCCTGTTAAGTATCATGTGGTTAGTGATCTTTTTTTTGTTTGTTTACAAACATTTCATAGTTTACTATCCCTGCTCATTGTGGTGTTCAGTATGCTGTGATTTATGGCCATTTTGTTGTTTATAAACATTTACTAGTTTATAATCATTGTTCTTTGTGGTGTTATTTATCTTTTCGAAAGTGATAATTTTCGTGTTTATAAACGTTTCCCTGTTGATGATCGTTGGTCATTGTGGTGTGAAGCTAAATATCACGTGGTTAGTGATTTCTTTGTTATTTATAAGCATTTCCCTATTGATGTCCATTGCTTATTGTGGTGTTTAGCATTTTGTGATTAGTTATCATTTTGCTGTTTATAATCATATCCATGTTCATGATCATTGCTCATTGTGATGCTTATTATTATGTACTTAGTGATAATTTTGTTGTTGTTTAAAAAAATTTCCCTCTTGATGATTAATGCTCATTGTGGTGTTAAGCATCTTATGTTGAGTGGTCATTTTGATTGCTGTTCATAAACATTTCCCTGTTTATGTACATTGCTCATTGTGATATTTAGCATTTTGTGTTAGTGATCATTTCCCTGTTTATGTACAGTGCTAACTGTTGTGTTAATTATTTTATTGTTTGTGATCATTTTGCTGTTTCTAAACATTTCTCTCTTAATGATCATTGCTTATTTTAATTATGTAATAAATGATAAATACGTTTGTTGTAATCGTTTGGATTTTGATGTTTATGATAATCTGGCTTCATGTTATCATTGGTCATATTGCTGATATAATGTTGCTGCTAGTGATCACTATACTGCACATAATGATGACACTGCCGATGGTAATTATGTGGTAATAGTTATCACAGGCATTTTGCTGTTCATAAACATATTGTTGGAAATGATGATGTTGCTACCTGAAATCATTTTGTTATTAAAATAATAATGTTTCTGAGTGTAATCCGTTTGTTGCTTTTAATGTTGTTTGTGCTTGTACATGATAATAATAATAATAATAATAATAATAATAATAATAATAATAATAATATAAATCCTGTTTCTGTTAATAACCCATAACCTGATGCCATTTCTATTACTGAGTAGCATCATAACAAGACAGATCATGATGCTATTGACCCTTTTGCAATTCATACTGACACTGATGGTATTAATCTTTACAATTATAAATTTGATCTGATGCAAGTAGTTCACCATTTTATGAAAAAATATAGTTTGCTTATTTAATTATTTTGTGTGTAAGTTAAATCAGCAACCGGCCAAAATTTATAAATGATGTTTACCCATATCAATGTTTAATCCTTTAATAATATATGAACATATCACATATTCTTCCGCAAAGGTGATCTCGATAAAAGGTTTCTCTTCGCCAAATTCGCTCGCCCAAAAAGTATTCATGTCACCATCAAAAATGTTGGATGGCTCATAGGCTTCGCCTTCCACAGAAGAACTTTTGAACGTAGCGGACTTTACTACAACTGTATAAAAATAACAGTTAAACTTGTGTAAATAACCAGACTATCGCCTCGGCTGTTATTTTATGTACACATTATAATATTTAATGTAAATGACACATGTTTAGTAGAAGTTAATGGTCTAATGTTGTTCAGCATATATTTTTCCAAAGCCGCTCAAGCGTACAGCCATTATGTAGTTATATGTAGATTTAACTAATTATGAAATTATCTTGCAAGATTAAATTGTTGAAAAGTTCACAGAAATAAAGGAAAATGTGAATGATAAGGAAATCTTGACACACGGGTGCAGAGTGAGATTCGTCGGAGTCGCGAAAAAGTAAACCTTGAGAAGCGTATGGCCATTTTAGAGAAGCAGTTTTGCAAAATTGTGGAAGGGAATTTGTCAACTGTCAAAATGAAAAAAAAAATAGAGAGGATATTTGAGGAATTTAAACTGTATTGAAGTTTATTATGTTTGAAATTTTAGTTGTTTATCAATTTCAGATTACTTATTTCTCAAGTTTCTCAAGTTTTTCTTAGTTTTTTAACAGCTCTGAAAATGTCTGAATTGTAAGCTAAAATATAATTAAGGTACCACATGGGGGACAACTTAAAAAAGTAGTGTTGTCATTGAAAAGTGTGAAATTGTACTTTGATAGAGTTCACTGTGAAATTACCATATGTAATTGTTACAGATAAATCAGTTTGTCACATAAAATCATAAAATGATAACATTTGTAAACCAACTTTTACGGTTTTCCACTAGATTAATTCAGATGAGAAAATATTCATAAAAAATAATAGGCCACTCATTAGTTCTTTTTAATAAAATAGAATACAGATGTGGGAAATTGAAAAGTTTATTATACAAATGCTGGATTGAAATCACCTCGTTAGGCCCTGTATAAAATCGGCTAAAATCATTCAGTATCGGTTCAAATAACCCCCTATGACCTATTTAATGATTATGAAAAGTTTTATTACAAATGATAACACAAGTGTGGATTAACTGTTTTCAAAAAGCCTTGTTCTTGAAATGCCTTTTGTTACTAGAAGTACCTTTAAGGGAGATAAATATTAAAACATATCGTACCAGGTTCCTTTTCGTAACATCTTTCTATTCCGCTAGGGCCTTTTTTGCATTTTGTACCTGCTTTAACGCACTAGGAGTATAAAATAAAAAAAAATATGATTATATTTTCAGCTTGAAAGAATATGAATACCAACAATATTGTTCTAGTTAAATATCTGTATGTTATCTATTCTCAAACTTGATGAATGACCATGTAATAATAGCAAGGTGTGAAAATCAACGCATTCATCAAGACCTCAAAACGTTAATTATATTGTATCATATACAAATAACAATAAGTTTGTAACACGTTTTTTTCTAAATACTGATTCAGTCATTTTTTGTCATAGCGCAATACATTTTGTCTTACCAAATTTTAGCTGCGGAATTTTTAACTTTATTTATGGTTTTCCAGAATTAGAATATTTATGCAATGATAAAATGACGAAAACGTTTTTGAAATAAAATAATTTCACTTTGTTTGCTGCACAATTTTTACAACTTTCAGAAGAATAAGTAGTATAATATAACATTGATATTCCTAAAATATTTAAAGCTAGTTTTTGACTACTGTAATTCCCCCTTTTATGTTGCATGTAAGGCTACAGCAAAAAGATAATAAAGTGTCCAGAACACGGCAGCTGGAATCAAAACGAGATCGTCTTAGATTGACCACATTACTCCTGTTTAATAAACGTTAGGAATTAAGTATAAAATCTGTTTTCGTACTTTAAAGACGAAACAAGAACAAACCACAAACCAGAGATTCTTTAAGTGTAGGAACCAAGGATAAATTTGGGATCAAAAGGTAAAGCAACAGCACTTGAATTTCCATGGTGTTTTGCTTTATGTACGGAGACAGATTTTTTAATATTTTTAGCCAAAATTATGGAACACGTAACGATCAAGCTTAAGAGAAACTGAGACTTTGGACTCTTTCATATAATCTTGAAAAACACACTTGTTTAAACTCGCATACCAATTAAACTAGACAAGAGTCATTGTAATGATATGTGACGTCATATGTGTGTACGAGTATATTTAAAATGTGTATTTCATTTACTCTTAAGCGACAAAAAATTGCATTTCATTTTCAATTATGTAGGTGCCGTTATATGTACCTAAGATTGCTTGGACGACTTACATAGGGTATGATATCTTAATTTACCATGAAAACTTTACTTTAACCTGTTGAATATATTCCATATTTTTATAATGCATTTCTTGATGCCTTTTATGTTGCTTCTTGATGTGTATTTTTTGTTAGATTAATATTATTGTAGAGCGCGCATTTGGGCGTATGGATATATAAAAAGGGCGCTTTAAAAGTCTGATACAATAAAAATAGTAATTATAGCCAAAAAGAAGATGCAAAAAGTACAAAATCGATAAGAATTAATGTGTATTCTTGTCACAGTGTACATTTGTTTCATCAGAAAAAAAGTTTTCGACAATAAAATGTTCTTCATTTGTCAACTATTACGTAAAACTAAATTGTGATGTTCGTCTTAAGGTTAATCTGTCAACTAGTGTGTTGTGAAAATGTGACTATTATAGTGAGATAAATTATTGGTTATACTATAAAAATAAATAGATGACACTACCGTTTTGTATCCTTGTTGCTCAAGACTAAGTTTACATCGTTGTCTGCATGTTGAATCAACGTTGATGACAAAAATACAGAAAGCCAAAACCTACAACAAAAGACATAAATTTAGGGATCGTTTGAAATATAAAAATAATAAATCTGAAAAATTCATTACATGTCCAACTTGAATGACGTTCAATGAACACAGACTCAAACATAAGCCACAGAAACATGCACGTGTTTCACCGAGATCATCTGGCAAATGAAAAAGCTATAATGGGTCTGTCCTACTGTGTAAATGAAATGGATTAAAACATTTGCAAAACAATAAACATTGAGAAAAAATTACTTATGTTTTAAGAAAAGATGCAGTTTTCGTAATTCAAGAAAGCATGTCATTATTTAGCAGGAAGTGGCTGATTTTGCAGAACCTATGGCGAGCCTAACGCAGTAAATGTCACTTT
Source organism: Ruditapes philippinarum (assembly GCF_026571515.1). Taxonomy (NCBI): domain Eukaryota; kingdom Metazoa; phylum Mollusca; class Bivalvia; order Venerida; family Veneridae; genus Ruditapes; species Ruditapes philippinarum. The sequence continues at coordinate 103,780 of NW_026854686.1, read as the reverse complement.
TACACATTCTAATATTTTTTTCCCTTTCATTTGGAATGCTGTTTGCAGTGTAATAATTATTGTCTTTGTTCACTTAATGATATTTTACTTTAAAATATTTTTCAAAAAATGTTTATGTAATTTAACTGAAGGATGAAACTGGAGGCATGTTGCTTTAAACTAGGCAACAATGTGCACTGCTCATAACACTACGTTGCTAGTAGAAATCCAGACACATTAGATTGAGTCCTGACAATTAACTCGTCACTTGTCAAATGATGTACATTTTCTTGTAATGATTAGCTCCTTTTTATAACGACTATTCTAAACAAGAGGGTGGTTGGCCCATAAATGCTTACCTGAGGACAGACTGTTATTTGTGTGAAAGCTGCGAAAGCTAGTGCTGATAACAAGAATTTAAGGAATGTTTGTCATAAGGTCATACTTCAAGAAAATAATTTAATTGTCACATATTCTATATACATGGTCCTTATTTCTAACCTGTAAATAAAATGTAGGTCGCTATGTCAATATCTAGTTCATTAAATATCAAAAGTCACCTGAGGTTTTAAAATTCAGTTTTGCATAGCAAACTGTGCGCATAGTCCACTTTTAATGGCTGTAAATCAAAGGACATGAAAGTACGACATTTGTCAAATTCTAGGTCAGCTTATGCTATGTTTAATTTAACATGTAAAACTAAGCACATGGTCCAAAATGGAATTTTGACGGTACATTAAAGGACAAGTATGTAAGTCACATAATCACAAATTAAGTCAGCCGATATCAAAGCTCAATTAACATAATGTTGGCGAACTCTGACACTATGGCTATAATTCGAGTAGAGATTAACTACAAAATTGTTCATACCAAATATCTGACCTTAAGCCTTCAATTCAGAAAAGACGATTTTAATGTTGAATATAGAATACTGTTGAATCAACCGTAGGATATGTTGCCGGCTTTTTAATTTGTCTTTTATCAGCTTATCTGTGATATTCAGGCTCCATAACTTATGATCCCCTTTCAAAATTCGATTTTTTTATTTCCGTCTATTGTTTTCTCGTTTTGTGGCACATGCATTCTATACTTGGGGACCATATGCCGTTTTTCATGGAATGACACTAACGTGTCACATTGACGGTTCTATTATAACGCCGTATGAACACACTTGAGGATGTTTCTAATTTCAAAATTGTTACCATAACCATAATTATATTTCTGCATAAGCCTGTGCTAGGGGGCGTGGGCGTTAATTTGTACTTTCCAATACCGTCCATGAACAGACTCAATCAAACAGAGCTTGCAATAATTCAATTTTGCCGTGTTAGGCTTTCTTTAGGGACTCTGTTTTTGTCTACTCTATTGAACTCTATGAATAAATAGAAAACATATAACACCCGGGGCTGGGCCAATTTTGACACTAGGTGCAAAGTGTGTTAGAGGACCTTGTCATGATATTGTTGTACCAAATGTCAAATCATTATATCTTCAAACATGAATGTTATTTTTGTTTACTAAATGCACATAATGAAAATCAACAACCGCGGGGGCTATTTCAATTTTGACCCTAGGGCTATAATTAAAACAGTTTTAGTAGAGGTCGACTTCAAAATATTTATTGCCAAATATGTAACCTCTAGCCTTTTGTAAGTTCAGGGGAAAAGGTTTATTTTAAGTTTTTAAGACCTGACCCCGGGACGGTAAATTTGGACACTAGGAGCAAATTTTGAATAACTTTAATTGTCACTAATACATGATATTATATATCAAATATAAAAGTTCTAACCCTTGTGCCTTCAAACAAGACCATTTAATTTTTACTATATATACAAAATTAATGACTTTCGGTGTGCCCAGGGCTGTTTTTTGAACAATATTGGAAGAAGTCCACAACACAATGTTTCATGCCAAATATGTTACCCCCTATGACACTATGGCTAAAATTTCAGCAACTGTGGTAGAAACCTACATGTATCATATACTCGATATAAAAGGCATGGGCCTTATACTTTTAGACAAAATGTGTTTTTATTTGCTTTTTCAACATATTTTCCAGCCCCGTGACCAACATATTCAACAGACCGAAACCATCTGAGCAACTTAAAAACGGGACACCCCAAGAATCATTCCTGTAAAGTTTGGTTACTGTGCAGTCATTGCTTTTAAGAGGAGATGCTGTTTAAAGTAATTGTTGCACTTACCTGTATAAGACGATATTTATTCGGTGAAGTCATTTCTTTAATGGCTGCAAGCGCGCAAAAATCTGGTACTAAAAGAAAACAAAACACATACATACATAAACATTAGATTTTGAACAACGCCGTAAATTATTTGGCATTGTAATAACGTTATTTATCAAGTATCGATGCGACATATTCAACTGTTCTTCATAGTAATGCATGTACTGACCAAATGAAACATAGTCTGCAATTAGTTTCATATAATTTTGTTGTGATTAAAGCTTCCGAGGTATCACTTTGTTTCTAGGTTTTATATTCAAACGTTTGAAAGTTTCCCTTGTAAATATATTGTTTCCATTATGAATTGTTCTGTTCTCAATCATATCACAATCAATACCACTGACGAATATTAACGGGTTGGACATACATAATGTCTATTTTTTTTTATTCCTGTTACGTTCTCCTAAATGACCAATGTTGAACAGGCGCTAAGCCAATCATTTGAGTTGAGATAATTTCCCTTTAGCTAAAGCAATGACAATTTGTGTTTGTTTATAATAATTGGGATTTACATCATACCGACACATTATAGGTCATTTGGTGACGTTCCAGCTTTACTGGTAGAGGAAGACGACCTCAGGTGCCCTTCCGTGCATTATTCCAGGCACGAACGAGCACCTGATTAGAACCACAAACGTTCCATAAAATTAATGAATAGCTTTCTCAAATGAAAAAATCCAAAGTCCCTGTCGGAATTCGAACACACAGCGTTGAGAGGCAAGTGGTTTGAAGACAACGACCTTAACCACTCGGCCACGGACGCCTCTACTGTCAATTAAGTGAATTGAGCCTGATATGTTTGAAGGCATCGGTGGCCGTGTGGGTAAGATTGTTGTCTTCAAACAAGTGTCCATCAACACTATTAGTAACAAATCTATGTGTTATACACATGTATTTCATCATTCATCAGACCAAATAGTGTAATAATCTTAAAATTTCAACTAAATCCAACTGTAACAAAAAATAAACCATGGAAAAAAATAACTAAACTGTCGTTACATTGCAAGTTTGTAAGTGAACTTAAGAAGTTATTGTTTCTTTTGTTATTTGAAGAATATGATATCTTCGAGCCAGATTCATTTGGAAATCAAAAGAGAAACTATTTGTACGGTTATGATCTGTAAAATCTGATCATAATTATTCCAGAATATTCTTCACACAGAATTTGATAATATGCATTTATGACATTACGATGGAATGCTACATCTGAATGCGACACATATTAAATTCAATACGTAATCCTATTGTTGCACGGTTTAATCGTCTGCTTATACCATTTTGACACATAATGAATCCCGTACATAAAGGGCATGGCATGAACTGGTTGCACGCATGTTTAAAGCGAGAAAATTGGTTGCAAATTTGACAAAATGGCTACCTACGGAGTCATGAATATTTACAACAATCGCACGTATTTTCCTCCGATAGGTTGGTTTGTATGCTAATATTTTGATTTATTAAAATGCCTATGGAAATGTGTTTGACATATTCGGTTTTTTGTTTCCGTTTCTCAGCTTCTGCTTTGACAAAGTTATTGAAGATGTACACTGGAATTATAAATATTTCGAGATTTTTATACTCATTTGTTCACATCATACGTTTTAAACGATGATAAACGAGAATAACAAGGAAAGGCATCGTTCATTGAAAACAAGTTCACAAAACAAGACGAAAATGAGAGTGTGTGACTACTGTGTTAATATGTTTATATGCATGTTTCAAATTAAGTTTAAGTATTCAAACTTATCTTATTTATGATATGTGCTTCTTATTTTAAGTCAATTTTGAACCTGCAAATTGACAAAAGAAAGTTATTTAATTAGTCATGGATATTTCCTTCACAGAGGTTTAATTCAATTGTGTTATTTCACTTGCTTTCAAACATGTTTTTATATGGCTTTGACATTAAAGGGGTTTCTTTATTTATTTGTAAATTGCTGTCAAATACTGGTAAGACCACGCCATGTTACGGCTTTATGCCCTCTCCTGCTTTGTGTTTTGTACCCTACTGAGTGCCTTTGGTTAGTCAAGTGTGACTGGATGATTTTCAGTGGCTGCATACTCTGAATGTCGTTTTTTATTGTTGATATGTTTTAATATATTTAGTATGTTTCATATAAAAAAACACGTGCGTATTTCTTTAAATTGTAATGTAAATTCATTAATGAAAAAGCATTATTGAATTAAATGGCAAGTTATCAAAATATTTTATAATGGATGTTGCAAAACGAATGGTATGAATTGGAAACGAAATGAAAAGACACTGTAGTTGAAAAAAACGTGTCATCATGAACATTGCAGCTCGAAGACGTTGTCGAATTATGAGTTACAGTTTCGGTTGCTACTCGGCAAAAAATTAAAATTTATTACAATCTTGAAAAGGTTGAACCCTTGGAAGTATTAATAACAACAAAATAACACGAAAATTGCAGACTCGATTTGATTGAGTCTGTGCATAAGGGATCATGAAAAAGTGCAATACTTATGACGCCCGTAGCTCCGGCCTGAGCGGTTTATCATTTTCAACATTAAAAGTGCTGCAATCACTGATTCCAAAGGAAACATAACAACACTGAAGTAAAGTACGAGGCTACTTAGTAGAGCAGCCACGTGGTATGTGATATCTGCTGTTGTGAAGTATAAAAATCCTGACCACAAAACAAATGTTATTCAGTTTCTTTCGCTTGTCAGAAATTCCTTATTTATTTTCACTCTGGGCTATGTCGCAATTGAAAATAGAGCATTTGATATTCACTCAATATATATATTTATACGTTTACCAACGTTTGGTCTCACACTGAAACCAAACAGACAACCCTTAGGGGTTTTTTTCTCGTACATTCGTCTCTACAGTAAATACAAATTGATAAAAATGTTCAACCACTTAACGTCCTGTCACATGGATGCAATAACTTCAAAATGTTACAGATGCTTTTTCCTATTCTATTCTATCAGTTCAGTCAATAGATATTAAAATCAACTTAAGCTGTCCTACTCGCTACATGTTCACGTGTGTTAAAAGGGTTGCTCTCAGAAGGATGACTGCTTTGGTGTCATTTTTATCTGAGAAAAGATTTAAAAATAAAACTATAACCAGTTTCCAAGATATGAAGGCTGAGCAGCACGTAACCTGACATAAAATTAAAATATTCTCAGTTAGATACTAGCATGTAATTGTTTGATTAATATTATTTTTCCAGGTATTTTGATCTTTGTTATCTCAAATCCATATATACATTAATACAACAAACTTTGATCATTATGTACAATCAAAACAGAGATTTCTGATCATAATTTACAACAAAGACAAGCACACACCATTTATTATGCACTTATACAGAATACCTGTTCACGTATACACGAAACAATACTAGACACCTGGCAAGCCCAAGCTCTAAACAATTTATGATCAAACAGAACAATAAAATCGCCACAAAATGAAGAACACAAAATGTATTATTTTACAGTATTTTACAACTTAAACTAAAACACACAGTATTACAGATATCTTCAAAAACAAAGCAGTAACTATTATAATCCCAACCAATATCAACCATAGTTATCTCATAAAAACTGTAAAATTAACTTCTATATACATTTAATAACTGTCAACAAATAAGCTGATTTTGTGTCGGGTAGTAGTTTTAACGACATTCAGTATTGTACAGAGAGGGAAATTACTCTTTACCTCTTAGCCTAAGGAACATTACTCTTAATAACAGGAATCTATATATTTTTACTCATAATAAAGCACAAACATGTTATTAGTGCTGTGAGGGCATGTAAATCAACTAAATACAATAGCGCTGAACGAAAATAAGAAAAAAAAATAGCTCTGACTACTAAATAACAAATAATAATTTTAAATGACTGTAGAAAAAACAAGAAAAATTTCAAATATGGCCAATATAAATATATGTAAAAAAATTATATCAAATGAAAAAATGTAAAATACACAATTATGGATCAATTTTGAGCTATTTGGATTTTAAGCGCTAACCGTTGATTTGTAATAAGATGCATAATGCTACTTAGACTATAATATATTCATATACTGAACTAAAAGACTCGTAAATTGTGTTTGCATATATATAATAAAAACATTCGATTAATTTGGAGGTTAATTTTCTATATAATAATGGTACATTATATCACATTATGTTATCTAAATGTATCCAACATGCCAACATTTCCAACGTAAAAAATAATAAAAAATTGAAAGAAAAAAGTAATAATATGTGCACTGCTTATTTTTCTATTTACCCTTTTAACGATTTCCCCTACAACGAAGCCACTTATCAGAAATTTACATTTTGAATAATCATTCTCTATTCTTGCTTGTGTTTTATACACGATCTCTTAATCTTTTTCGGATTGAGGATACATATAATTATCCCCCTTTTCATAAACAAACATAATAGAGACATGTACAACCCGTTTTGATTGCATATACAATTTTAAAATGAACTAAATATCGCAAAATTTGTACCTCAGTAAAGGAAATCCTTTAGCAGTTTTTGAAAGCACGATCGTCTTGCGTTGCAGCCGTGTTTGCAATGATTATAACAGACAGTTTAAGCAAAACCCACACCTTGACATAATATTCACAGTAACCAGACCTTGAAATGCCAAACAAAAAAACCCCATACAATTGTAACCCGTAAAACTACATTCCACCATATCATTAAAAAGACAGCAAAAAAGGTTCAAGTTACAAAAAAGCGAATATTTACTTCAGCGATGTCCTATGCGTACTAGTATAGGATGCACAAGTAGCACTTTTCAGTTTTTCTTTATGATAATAGATAAAGGATATGTCAACTTGTTCCATATTTCGACTTAAAACATTTATGAACGATAGTTTTTAAATTGTTGTTTATGTACACTTAATATAATAGTTTTGTATACTCTGAACATATAATGATAAGATAACGAGTTACGTTCTTTTTAAAAAAGAAAGAAATGAGGACTGATTAAGCAGATTTAAATTAAAAATAAAAGTGCACACATTTCCTCTGTTGTTTGCGTTTGAAATAAAAAAATGAGTCACTTAGACAACTAAACAAAGTAAGTAAAGAATGAAGTGACACATGCATAAGTTTTTTTTAACAAAAATATGATAATTAAGAAAGTTCATTGTGTTGTTATTAACAAAGTAATAGAAACGTCATCGAAACACGAGACAATTGTTTTGATGTGCTTTTCCTTTAGTATCATAGGCAAAAACAAAACACGTTCTCTGTTGTCACTATATGAAACCCAGGAAAAGGTTACCAATAAACGAGCATGATATGATATTTTTATCGCTATCCCTTTCCCTGTCGTCAAAATAAGTAAACCTCAAAAATGATCCAATCAACGGGCATGCTCTGCAGTTCGGGTAGCTAATGCCTGCACTCAAGTAAACGCACTGTGCATGTGTATGTATACGATTTAAAACCCTCAAACTATGGTACAATATTTCATAGAATACATAAAACAAGGGCATTCTGTGAAACTCATATTTATTATTTTCAAGCAATGTGCAAACTTTTATAAATTTTGTTCGCTGTGCACGTTATTTTCACTTAAGAAATAACATCGGTCTTAGCGGTGTTTATCGGCTATTTATTTTATGCATTTCAGTGGATTACTGATTTATCCGTGAAAATTATATTTAATAATTTCACAGTGAAAATTATCAAAACATAAATTCAAACTTTTCAATGACGAAACTACTTTTTTACGATTTTCCCCATTTGGTACCTCAATTTTATTTTTGCTTACAATTCTGACATTGTCAGGCTCTTTAAAGAAAAGCAAAGCTGATATTGATAAATAATTTAAATGTCAAAAGTAATAAAAAGAAGAAAACTTATTTCTATTCATTCAAATTCCAATCACCAAATTTTGTCTCTAAATTTTTTTGTTTCATTTTTACAGTCTTAAAAAATACATTCCTTCCACATGCAAAACTGCTCTTGATGACATTTGGGCATATTAAAGTATCCTACGTTGAATAACTGCCGTATGCTTAATGAAAACTTGAAAAGCAATGGCAGCTATCCCCGTAGAATAAGTAAACAACTTAGCTTTCCTGAGCCAGTCTTTGATTAGTTTGAAGTTTTCCATTTTCCTTGCTGCTATTTGAATGATTTCCCATCTGTCAACACTTATTTTTTGTCTGTGAAAATTCTCAAATAAGTTTTCTTTCTTTTAAAAAGGTGTATTACAAACAAATCCAAATGATATCCCTCTGAATCAAACACAATTATTTCCCTCCCTTGAAATACACAACTTTAAAGAATGGCTGCCGCTTACATTAAACAAAAACAGGTTTAATATAAATTCGCAGTAAGTAACGGAAATATGGATGGATGTTTGGACTTTTTCCCCTACAAGAATTGTTTGTTTTTATTATTAAAACAAGCGATCATTCATATTTTTTTTATAAAATGAATAATATCACCGTCATTTAACGTTGATTGTGGAACTAATTTTTCAGCTCAAGACTTCTTGTATTTAATGAGAAATTCCGACTAAATGGGGCTCTCAATTGGGAAAACAGATTTTAATATTAACGTTAATATTAAAGAAATTTCGTTTTAACATGTTTTTAAGCATAAAATAAAAAGACAATTTGTTTGTTTGCTGTTTAAGATGAAATTTTATTTCATCTCGTGAACTTTAAAAAAAAGGATTCTCACTACGTGAGAATACTGTTTTTAAAGCCCACTCGATGAAATAAAATTTCATCTTACACACAAACAAACAAATATCCGCTATTTAACACTTGTTTGGAGTTTTGATGCGTTGGTTTTGACCAGAAAAGCCGTAGGCCTGAGTGGTTATTTTTTTGCATCAAAACCGGTGTTACATAGCCGATAAACACCGCTAAGACCGATGTTATTTCGATTCTAACAAGATAAAATAAGCAAGATCACTTATGTTATTTTGTCAAGTGGAAATAACTTCTGTGGCCGATTTTCGTAAAACGATGTTCAATTTCGTACCCTACTGTTGCTAAAATAAAGAAATTATTAAACAGACGCAATTATAAGAAAAAATATTTTTTCAACAAAAACTTACGTCTTACAATGGATTGCATTGTGTTAACACCAGTGCACCATTTATCAATGTTGTATGTTTGAACTGACGTCTGCGTTTATGAATGAGTCTTTTTATTCAGGATGACGTCATTAGGCCGTTTTGTCAAAATGTTATTAACTGATATGGATCAAATATGTGGCGTTGGTGTATATGAGATATTATTTCGGTATTGTATGAAAAGAAAACATTAAACGAACTATAATATATAATATATATATTTTTTTGTATTGTTGCCTTAAAAGGGTTTGTAAACTATATAATCGGGGAGAAAACTAGCAGCCGCTTATACAAGTAGTCCCTAACAAGTGTTTATTGGCAGTTTAACACCAGTTTTTTCCTTCTTTGTCTATAGTGGAAAATCACGAGGAGTGTTAGAATGTGTATTTTAACTTGTGTTTCTCGTGCATTTATACATGCAGCTAGGAACGAGTCTTACCACGTAAACTTTCTATACAATGTCATGTAAATGCACGTGTAAATACATAAAGGTAGCATGTTTAACTCATTTACACTTTTAAATGTCCCTTGTATGGTGGCTGACACTTAAATCTACCTTTTTCGCGTGGCGGGATGAATAAGATAAAAGCCGCCACACGGAAACTGATAAATTAGATTTTTTTCACCGGCCATACGAAAACACGCCACATTCCCTCTTACATAAGATAATCGTGTTGCATGTGATTTTTTTCAGCGTGAAGTATTTTAATAAGATCTTGGTAACGCTCCTTACTTTATTTAATTTATCATTGTTTTTCAGTATGTAAGTACGTGTATGATAACATTTTGATAAACAATAACAATCATTTTCTAAGCAATGAGAGCTACATAATTTAATAATACTGTTAGCACACACACAAAAACAAAAAGGAAATGACCTGAATTGTACTTGAACCAACACATTTAAATGTAACTGATAGTAATTGTCGCCTCTTTAATTTACTCTTTACTTTGAAAGATATGCAATAAACAGGATTTTCTTCAAACTACGTAATATAGACAACGGTACAGACCGATATGACTATTTGCAGTCTTATTTATTATATAAAATTACTTTATACCCTATCAACATATATATGGCAAATATCTTTAAATATATCAGCTCTCTCATTTGAAAAAAAAATATGAGCTGGGTCACGACAAAACCAACATAGTGCGTTTGCGACCAGCATGGATCCAGACCTGCATGCGCATCCGCACAGTCTGATCTGGATCCATGCTGTTCGCTATCAGTTTCTCTACTTGTTATAGAGTTTGAAAGCGAACAGCATGGATCCTGATAAGACTGTGCGGATGCACAGGCTGGTCTGGATCCATGTTGATCGCAAACGCACTATGTTTGTTTCGTTGTGACACGGCTCATTTCTAGGATAGTGTTTACTGTTCAAGATCATTCTTGAGAAGGACCCAATGGTTCCAATATCGAACGTGTATTTTGGGTTCCGTCGATGATAATAATATATAAAATAACTCATAATATCACTAAAATTATGCAACAACTGAGACAAATAGCAAATTATTAGAGCATGCAAAACCGAATTATTAAAATATATTAATTTCAAACACAAAAGAAACATAAAACGTCGACAAAAATGATATAACACACTTGAATGCCTTAGGAATGCTATGCGATATGACATTAACGTTTTTTTTGCACATAAAGTACGGCGCAGACGTTTAAAAAAAACAACACTTATTTTCATTCTAGTCTGTCCCACCGTTTTTGAATATTTCAATGTTTATTCAATATATTATCACACAAAAACAGGTCTAAAAAGTAACATATTTGTTTACAGTCAATAAAAAGGCAATAAAGTAAAATTTATAGTTTCCACGAGATAACTTTGACATACCGATTATTATGCTGTTAACACCACTATATTTATGATAGCCGTGAATACGTAGAAACTAGAACAGTTTGATGAAAGCAAACCTTACATATATAAATGCAAATTTTAGTGTCAATAATAACACCAGCTCTATTTTTTAAACATTTTTTCTTCAAAAATTGCCTAAGACTTAACCAATAAGGCGCTTTGAAAGTTAGAAAATATCATAAACGTACAACAATTATTTCGGTTTACGATTATTTGAATATTTTGACAATATTTACTTTATTGAGAATATATGCGTTAAGTTGAACAAACTCGCATAATTTTGCATCTTTTGTAAGACACTGCTAGGTTCTAAAAGTATTAAAATTTTGTAAATATATTTTGTTAAAAATTTGTCAAGGAGGGAAAGGGGTAATGTGTTTCTTGTTCATAAATTGTTTCATTTATACCTGGACTGAAATTGAATATGGCCAATTTTTGGGAAAACTAGATCAAATTGTCCGAAAATGTACATACAAATACATAACAAAATATTTTTACACAATGGAAAAGGATGAGAATGAAAGAGAAGTCTTATAGAATTTGTTTCCTTTGGGGAACTATATGGTTTGTCTTTAATAAGTCATTAGTTAATACATGTATATACTAGGCAAGGGAACAAGTATTAGTTATTAGTTATACACAGATATAATTATATTTTTATATATTAACTTATATATAATAGATTAACCACAAGCTGATGTCTAAAATGTAAGAATATATATACAAGACGAACACAAAATAGTGGGGAAAGGAAGAAAGAGGGCGAGAGAGGATTACAGTCTCAATAAGAATGGATCAAAGTAAATATTTTCGTTTTTTCTCTATAATTTGTACATTTGTAAATATAGTAACGTTGTCCTTGTATGTAAGAGATTGTTCACCATAGAGGAGTTTATGAACGTTTATGCTAGAGTATTGCAAGTTAATGAGGAATGTTCTGTGGACGGCATCGTATACACAGCACTCGAAAAAGAAATGTTGGGTAGTTTCAATTTGCCCACAATTACACAAAGGGGTAAGGAAAAACAAACAGGTGGTGATTTAATGCGCTTCGAGTGTGAAGGACCTGCAGTTTACGACTACCTGTATAAAAGTATGTTGGTGTATATTTTTGTCCTTGTTTAAGAAAGTTTTAAATGAGGATATTGCAGGGCTGTTTCGTATTATCTTTTATCACGAATAACTTTTATTAATTAAATTGAACACTTAGCATTTATTACCATACACCTTCATCATTTAAGACAAAGTTCTAATAACAATTTGTTGCCCAATATAAAGCGGTTTTTTTTGCCTTTTCGAGGGTCAACATTTTCCTGATATTTATACATCTCAGAAGTGTTTGTCAAGCACTGTGGCAGTCGAAATGAAGCTGCCCTGTACTTCACTCCAGTATGTTTATTGTCTTTCAGAATCAATCAGAACAGCAATTTTAAGTGTCGAAATTGAGTACTGCTCAAACCGGTGCTAGGTGTCGTGAGGGACGTTGCACTTTTTCAATATCAGTCAAGTACAGCTTCAATCAAACCGTGTCTGCAATGTTTATGTAATTTTGTTGTGATTACTGCTTCCGAGAGATAAATTTGTTTCCAAATTTGTTGTTGAAGTCGTAAACTTTTCTGTGATTTACACATTTTTAACCAATGTACTAATATCATGTATTATGTATTATTCAATTTGTTTATAAAAATATTATGAAATATATCGTTGTTACACTTTTATTGCATATATAGATATTTCAGTTGATGAATCTTTGATCTATGATGTTGCAAAAAGTAAAACTAAAAATAAAAAGTAAATAAAAGTAAATATCCGGATGCATTGTCTATGGTGGCTGATTTGTGTAATTATTGTTTTCGCCCTGCGTCCCCGTGAAGTGAAAAGTCGAAGATTAACTAGTTAAAATGGCTGGAGCTTATTAATTAACGAGAGCGCAGTACGAAGTTTTTAAATAAAACTTCGCCCCGCGGCGGCGTAGAATGAGAGTTAAGAATAATCGAATATATCATTGGGTTTCATAGAGGATAGGAAAATCCCAACCCTCGGGTGATCGGTTCCATCGGGAACGAGTTCCCGATGGAACCGATTGCCCGAGGGTTGGGATTTCCCCTTCCTCTATCTAACCCAATGGTTGATTTTCTTCTCACTCACCTGGACACACACATAAAATAAATTCATGCAAGATAAAACGTGACGAAAGCACGCTAATTAGGGGGGGGGGGGGTGGTTGCAGCGCAAATTAATTTGACGAAAACACGCTAACACGTGTGACGCGGGGCGAAGTTTAACAGATAAAACCTCGCCGCGCTCCCTTGCTAATGAGTGTGTTGTCGTCCCGCTACAACACCAAGCAAAAGTCGAGAATTTATAATATGTAAAAATGACGGGTTGCGGACGACACTCACTAATAAACGAGGGCAAGGGGCGAAGTTTAATAAATAAAACCCTGCCCCACGAAAACCCGTTAATAAGCTTAGGCGCGGGGCGTTTAATGTCTTTAATCTCGCCCCGCGCCACCGCTAATTAGCGTGTTTTTGCTCCGCGCCCCGCCATTTTAATTTCTTAATTCTCCACTTTTTGCTTGGGGTCGCGGGGCGAAAACACGAATTGCATACATCAGACATTATCATTTTTTTGCAGTTATACACACATTCAAAACAAATGGATAAAAACGCACACAACTTTATAAATTTGCTCACTAAAGATTGAGTTAAATATCCATTAATAGACTTTAACGCAAACAAGTCAGGCGAGATATATACAGACCGAAGCAATATTAATGCATATTAACATAAAACGATTTCTTTTTAGAATATCTCACGCAATCTTCAGATTTTTTCTTTAAAATAACACATTTACATAAACGACAGTATGATATATCACCATAATAAAATTATTACGACGCAGAAATGGGAGATCAGAACAAGAGTGTTTTTGCTTGTTGGGGCCACTCAGGCGATAGTTTATTTTCAAGTTACAGTCATTTAAAATGTCATAAGCTAAATAAAAGACGCGAACACTTTGTTGTTGTTGAAACTTCAAAAAATTGACAGTAAATCTTAACACATACAGTCATTATATTTACACCTTTGAAAAAAAAAAACAGTCTACAGACTTGATGTTAATTTTGAACATTATATAACAATAAATCGCACGTTTATAATTTACGTTGAATAAACATAAAAAAGCCTGTCGAAACCCTGACGACGTGGTCCACAACAGTTAATGAATGGTAGTTATAAAATGGCTGTGGCCGTTACATTATCGTCGTGATCATCAACACCTAATCAATAATAGTTTATAACTGGCGATAGCCTATATAAGTATCGTTGTGATCATCAACACCTAATCAATGGTAGTTGTCTGCCGCAGATATTATTTATCTTCGTAATTATCAACATCTAATCAATGGTAGTTGTCTGCCGCAGATATTATTTATCTTCGTAATTATCAACATCTAATCAATGGTAGTTGTCTGTCGCCGATATCATTATGTTCGTAATGATCAAAACCTTATCAAGGGTAGTTGTCTGCTGCCCATATCTTCATCTTCGTAATGATCAATACCTTATCAATGGTAGTTGTCTGTCGCCGATATCATTGTATTCGTAATGATCAACATCTATTTCTATTCAATGATGGTTGTCTGCCACCGATATCATTATCGTCATTATGATCGACATCTATTCAATCATGGTTGTCTGCCGCCGATATCATTATCGTCATTATGATCGACATCTATTCAATCATGGTTGTCTGCCGCCGATATCATTATCCTCATAATGATCAACATCTATTCAATGATGGTTTTCTGCTGCCGATATCATTATTCTCATAATGATCAACATCTATTCAATGATTGGTGTCTGCCGCCGTTATCATTATCCTCATAATGATCAACATCTAATCATTTGTAGTTATTAACTTTCTGTCGCCGTTGTCATTCGCCGTTATCATTCAACACCTAAAATGTTAATTATTATCTGTCTGTCGACATCATCATTATCGTCCTAATAATCAACATTACTAATCGTTGGGACTAAACTGCTGTCGATGTTATCAGTATCGTCGTAATCATTAACGACTTATCAATCGTAGATAAAAACTGGTTGTTGCAGCAATCGTTATCGTCATAATTATCAACACATTATCAATCGTAGTTATTAAATTGCTGCCGCCGTTATCAGTATCGTGGTAATCATCAACTACTTATCAATCGTAATACTTAATGACTGTCGCAGTTTAAGTTATGGCCGTGATCATCACCATCCTTATCAATCACATTAATTAAATTGCTGTCGCCGTTATCATTTTCGTCGTAAAAACAATGACTTATCCATCGTATAAACTATCTTGCTGTTGCCATTATCATTATCTTCGTGATCACCACTGACTAATCGATCGAAGATATTAGCTTGATGTTGCCGCTATCATTATCTTCATAATCATCAACCGTAGTTATTGGCTGTCGTTGTTATCATTTTCGTCGATTATCAACACATGATGAAATACAGTAAACAACTGGTTGTCGCCCTTATCTAAACAACATCTTATCTAACATAGAGACTAACTGTCTGTCGCCGTTTACATTATCGTCCTCATAATCAACACCTAATCACACGAATCCTTGTATGCGCTTCTCGTCTCCCCAAATATGTTCTAGTCAATTGGTATCATGCAATACATTCGTTATCAGTTCTTCGTTATTATCGTAGTAACGTTATAATCAACACCAAATCAATCGCTGGGACTAAATGGCTGACCCTGTAATCTGTATCGTCGTAATTTAAAAACTAATCAATTGCAGATATGAACTGGTTGTCGCCATCATCATTATCGTCGTGATTATCAACACCTAATCAGTCGTAGTTATCAACTTGCTGTTGCCGTCATCAATTACTAATAAGTCATAGTTATTAACTGGTTGTCACTATAAACATTGTTTGTCGATTATCAATACGTTGTCAATCGCAGTGATTAACATTCTATACCTATTCAATCTTTGGGACGTAATGGCTGTTGCTGTTATCATTATCGTCGTAGACAGCGGCAACTAATCGATCGTAGTAATAAACTGAGTGTAGCCGTTATGTTTGTCGTCGTGAATATCAACAACTAATCGATCGTATTCATTGAAGGTTATCTAGTGCATATCTATAGTAAAATAATAAAAAATTCCACTAGGAAGTGCTGTTGGACTTTGCCAGACGGATAAGAAATATTACTATCATCATTTTATACACATACTTGCATATTTATCTGCATTGAATGTGTGTTGATGACGTACAGTAAAAACTGTTTACAGTGACCTTCGATGGGAGAACAGAAAAAGGTCATTATAGACTGGGAGTTACTGTTCACAGTATCTACAGAATTCAGTTAATAAATGACGTATTTTGACAATATTTTGTTGAAAAGTAGGATAGTACCATACATAGGGTTTGTTTATATTTTTATTGATATTAAAATATAGTAAACATACCACATATCATTTATAAAAAGATACAAGACAATATTAAAATTACATGCACTATTTGTTAAGAATATGAATTACACCATAACATCAGTATTTAAAAAAATGCTTGTTTTGATTTCATTACAGACATGAGTGTCAATTGTTCATTCAACTCTGCAATTATGTTCATGAGAGATGCTTTTCCTGACTTGTCAGTAGATAGTTTGAGTCTGGTGACCATATCATGAGCATCACTAAGTGAAATTCTTGAAGTTGCAGGTAGCAGGTCAGGAGTCTCTTCCCCATCACTCGAGATTGAACCGTTTTGATTTCTTAGATTTATGTCATGTGGATTCAAACTCCATTCCATGACATTGGTGTCACATGTGTGAAAAAACTTGTCAATTGACGACAGTTCTTTGCAAGAACAGCAGAACAGCTCATATGCTAGTTATAAGGATGCTAGTGGCACATCATCATCGTCATTGTCATCACCGGCTTGTGGTGATGGTTCTTGATCAGTCCTGTCTGATGAGATAGAATCTGGGTCCAGCAACTGTGTAGCAGCTGTCCCAAAGCCACACTTTTCAAAACATTTTTTAATTGTAGAGCCCTAACATTAATTCCATAAATTTATTAACCAATAAATTACATACAAGATGGTAATCTCTTTAATCTGTTGCTGTTGGATGCCTGTCCATTTCTTTGGTAAGGTGTAATAGCTGTAACGATAACAATAGCAGATGTGTGAAACTCTTTGGCAAAACAAAAATAGCAAAACACTGTCATGAATGAAAATTAATTGTTAGCGACTAGCACTGTATGTAATGATTTTTTAACAAACTTTCTTATTGACACCTTTAAAATCACAAAAAATAATGACTTGTACTTTGTAGTTAGTTAAAATAAATTTTGATTTGTTTTTTACTTTACCTGACGTTTTCTGAATTTAAGTTTTGTGGTTTGGATGATTCCTTGATCCATCGACTGGGTTCAGGAGGTTGTATTAGGTGGGGAAATCCAAATTTTTTTGTTGCTTAAAGATCCTGTATGTTTAAAAATTGCGGCTGTATACCACGATGACGTGAAATTATATATGTACATCATCATGCTAGTACAACAATTTTCAAACATCGACGAATATGTACAATATGTACTGCAAATATTTATACATATTAAATGCAATCATTAAATCATATGAATTCATTTCTTTTTAGAAAATCTGACTTAGAATTTACAGAAAACAAATTTCTAATTACCTCTCTTTCTTTACATGAAATATTAAATTCGGTAATATCTTTATAATAAATGCGTTTCGGAACTTACAATATTGATAAATCTTAATTTGAGCATGATATTTTCTTATATAAAACCATCAAAAAATTGTGTTACAGGATCTTTAATGATAAATTTGGGTGGCTAGGGGCATTGTCCACAAACAACAAAATGTTCTTTATTTTCCTTTTTCCTTTGTCTATTCATTGTTTTAAGGAAATCTTCATAGATATAGCTCCTTATTCATGCTTTTTCGTTGTTGTAGTATAGAACAGGCAACATTTTAGGATCAATCCTTCCGAAACATCTTGAGCTTTACAACTCATTAATGCTTTCAGTTTTTCCCGAAGTAACTTGAAACATCTCGAGCTTTACAACTCACTAATGCTTTCAGTTTTTCCCGAAGTATGCTTGAACACAGGGCTACAGTTATGCGATCTTTGAAATGTAATGTTTTGCAAAGGGGGTCTTTAAAAAATAGCCCAGATTCATCCATACTAAAAATGTCTTTTTGCTCACAACCTTCACAAAAGATGATATTTTTTTTCAATCCGAAAACAGTTTGTTCCTTTACATCACCCTTTTTGCCACTCATTGTACCAAATGATATACTGTTTCTAGTGTTAAGTCTTTGTAGCCAACCTTTAGAAGTCTTTAATGTATCTACTTTAAGTTGGTTGGCAAACTCGGACGCTTTGGTTTGTAGCGGGGCCAGTATCTGGAATTATCCGATTAACTGCACCTTTGAACCAATCATATGTAAGGACATTGATTTCCTCATTGCCTGTAAAGGATAAAGTAATATTAGTAATGTCTGCTTTTATTTGACGTATCTTTTGCCAACGCCAATCTGTTCTGCAGCTTTTAATTGTTGTGTCTACATGTTATGTGGTATTTTTAGTTTCTTCTATTTGGTCCTTTTCAACTTTGGTGGTTCCAGTATTCCTACTTGAATACTGTATAATCACCCATAGGATATATTACATGCTTTTTAAATTGTCTTTTGACGTCTTATCTATGATATGCAGGCTTCATAACCACAGTTCCCCTTTCAATGTTCGATTTCATTTAGTTCCGCCCATTGTTTTCTCGTTTAGGGCACAAGCATTTTTTTTATTGGGGACCATACGCCGCTTTTCATGATATGGCGCTTCTGTGTCACATTGAAGATTCCATGATAACCACCGTATGAACACATCTGCTGATGATTCTCAATTCAAAATTTCACCATTTTCGTGTTTAAATGTTGAATTCTGCTTAAGTCGGTGCTAGCGGGCGTGGACGTTAACTTGCACTTTCCAGTACAGTCCATGAACAGGCTTAATCAAACCGAGCCTGCGACATTTTCAATTTTTCCGTGTTAAGCTTTCTTTAGGTATTCTGTATTTCTCTATTTTATGGTCACGTCAGTGTTAGTTGTGCCGTGTGGCGGCCGTTAAAAGTCTACCCGTACATTTAACTAAAGAGGTTATATTTTCGATCCTTGAAGATCGTTCAGCACGACATAATTGTTGTGTAAACATGTTAGGTGGTATTTTAGTTTCTTCTATTTTGCCCTTTTCAACTTGGGTGGTTCCAGTATGCCTACTTGAATATAATATAATCACCCTTAGGATATGTTGCCTGCTTTTCAAATTGTCTTTTGACGTCTTATCTGTGATATGCAGACTTCATAACCTCAGATCCCCTTTCAAAGTTCTATTTTATTTAGTTGCACCCATTGTTTTCTCGTTTAGGGCACACGCATTTTTTTATTTGGGGACAATACGCCGCTTTTCATGGAATGGCACTTCTGTTTCATGTTTAGGAACACATCTGCGAAGTTTCTAAATTAAAAATTTCACCATTCTCGTGCTTAAATTTTGATTTCTGCTTAAGCCGGTGCTAGGCGGCGCGGGCGATAACTTGCACTTTCCAGTACCGTCCATGAACATGCTCAATCAAACCGAGCCTGTAACATTTTTAATTTTGCCGTGTTGGACTTTCTTAAGGGTTTCTGTATTTCTCTATTTTATATGCCGGCATGCCATTTTCAAGGAATTTTATGGCATTATATTTCATTTCAAACGAACGAAATTTTATTTTCGCCACCATTTTAAGCCACAATGCAATCCGCATAGGACAAATAACTCCAACAATACAATACAAATGGTTTGTTCGAGTTACTCCCCTTGAAAAAGTCGCCTCGCACTGCCTCTATACCGTTATAAGAGACACCAAATCATAATCGTTGTACGGACTAGACAGAGAGTCGATAATACAGACATTTTATATAGTAGATACTGTTTGGCGCACCTAACTATGGACACTAACGACAGAACGTTTGTTTGTTTGTTTGTCTTGGGTTTTACGTCGCATCGACACAGTGTAGGTCATATCGCGACGTTCCAGCTTTACTGGTGGACGTTGCTACAAACAGGGGGTCACTAAGACACTCTTTTCTGTATATTTAAAACTTAGCAGATCACTTCGTTTTTTATCTAGACGTTTGAAACTATATAGGTTATTAATACATCTTTCATGCACATAGGACATGGTATACGTTATAAAGAAAGTCGGAAAAGTGAAACAATTAATTTCTAATATTGTTATATATATATAAATATATTTTTATAGTTCATATTCTGAAACTTATGACATGCTCTAGCATATATATTGATAAACTTATGTATTATTGGAACGCCTCCTGTCCTGACAAGTGATGGGTCAATTGATCACTCCTTTAATGTTATCGATATTTTATGACTTCCCGGTGGATAAAAGATAAAAGAGATAGAAAGCGGAATAAGAGCAAACAAAAAAAGAAAAGAAAAATAACAACAACAAAACAAAATATGATTTAAAGACATGTGTTATTGTCGTGGTGATTGAAATAAACTTAAAACAAACTGTTTAGTTGTGTTTTTAAATATAAATACAGGGTTTCGGAGCAGGTCAAATAGTTCCTTCTTTTCTTATTTGTCCTAGTTTTTTTCTTTGATAACCCATTTTTTCTACTCTTCCTACTATCAAGTATAGTCGATGATTAATAAAAAAAAAATCTAATATTAGGATAAGATTGAATTAGATATAACCTTCATCTCAAATTGAAATAAAAATCAGTTGCTTGTCTACATGTAGACTGCAGTTGTCGTGACGCTCATACTTCGAACTTGAATCAGCTCTTCACTACGGTGATGTGATCATTCTTTAAAGGGCAGATAATAGAAAATTCTTTTGTACACCATAACATACCTTTTGAACTTTATTGTAAGTGACGTTGTATGACACATTTAGGTCAGGTTGTGGTGTTTTTCTTCCCATTGATAAACTATTGAAGTTTTCGGTTACATGAGTAGTTAGTTGCTTCCAATACTATCAATCATTATTTAATGTTTGCAAGTATCAGGATTGTTTATGCTTGTATGTTTGTTTTGTTTTGGTTTAACGAGCTAATAAACAAATCATGTTACATGCAATACATTAAACTTTTAAAAGTGAAGGAAAGATAAGAAAAAAACAACCTTTTTGAAATTAGTTAACTATTAACCTCAGCTAATACAACAGCCATAACTTTAACAATGTTTTAATACACTTCCAATTCCTAGTCTGTATTTAGTTGTAAATATTTTGATTTCTTTTATCTGATAACAAATCTTAAGTCATGTTCATTTCCGGATTTTGTTGTTGTGATACTTCTGTTCAGACTCTGGTGACTTTTTTCCGTAAAACTGACACCGATACGTGTTGATATGGGTGCATTTGTTTCAAATGAATAAGTTGAAAAGAATGCCACCTTTTTCCTGGTTAACAGCTCAGAAAAAAAAAAAAAAAAAAACGTTTTCTGTATTTTTTATTCCTAATGATAGCTACATAATTTTATTTATATTCATTTTTTTACATATTTTTTTGGTTTTCTGAAGCATTTAATTTTAAAATGCATATCAGACACTCAAATCAAACAACAGTTCGTTAAACATAGGTTTAAGTTGTTAGCACACTTACGTTAAGCGACTTCCGATTTTTTCAACAATAGGACACCTTCTGGTATGAGAACATCGGCCTTAGATTTATTTTAGCGGCAAACATTTTCACAAATTTATGTACACTATTTACGTTACTGTGCATTCCTATGTTTGATAAGAAATGTATGTTTGGGTCTTATTTTAGTTTCGATTGTTTTAATTTTCATACCTTGTTACAAAAGTGCATGTCTGATATTTTTTCTACTTTATTTGAACTTCCTAAGCTTTTTAAGTCATCTATTACTAAATATATTAATAAAATGTTGACAATGATAATTTATACCTCTTACTTGTTTTAAAGTATTAAACTGATAAAACTTTGAATAGAAAAGATATTTTTAATTTTACATTTTATTAAAACATTTAGGACTTGTTCTTATAGATAATACCTCGGCCTGCGTTTCATGGAGAGTCCTAAGTTAATCCTAAATCCTAGGACTTATGACCACCTTAAGGAGAAAAAGTTTTTGCACTTAGGACCGTTTCAAGTAACTGTCCTATCTTTTGTCTTAAACTTAAGACTTATGACCAATTCGCTCTCCTGAAAAAAGTTACAAAATACAATGGCACGCGCATAATCCCGGATTGGATTTACTATGTAATTTGTTATAGCAAGTACAAAAAGTAATGTATTGCCTTCTTATCATGTTGAGTGAAAATATATACCATATTTCACGAAAAACGATAAAGTAACCATTTTATTTAATTTTATAGTAAAAAAAAATAGTTACCAACCCCTTTGCTTGCTACGCAACTGCAATTGTACAGCGCGCAGTAATATTATTATTTATAGACGCGTCTTGTTTTGCACGCGATATTTGGCGCTACATTGTGACGTCATGTAAACAAACCTTTAAACGTCTGTACAGCGTTAATGACTGAATTAAAGATATTGGTGTTCGGATTTATTTTCTTAGTTAGACCATTATCTATCATTCTAGATAGTTTTCAAAACAAAATTCAACAAAAAGTTGTTTGATTTTGGAGTGGTTTTGACTTAGGACAATCTTAAGATACCTTTTAAACACTCCTAGACTTAGGACTGTTTTTGGTCATAAATTTAGGAGTCATAAGTTAGGACCTTTTTTAAGACTTTCTTTGAAACGCAAAATTGTCACAATTTTTAACTTAAGACAAACTTAAGACTTAGGACTCTCCATGAAACGCAGCCCTGGTCTTATTACTGACATGCTTTTGACAGATAATTGTTATATTTTGAATTCATAGAAAGAACAACATATTAAAAATTGAAACATGATAAATAGAATACCAATAAAGTATGACATTATAAGATAAGTCGCCACTCGGCACGAAAAAAATGAATAAATCTCGGCTTCAAATTGCATTTTGCATATTTGAAGCCGAGATAATGATTAGATATTCTGAACTTTTAATATTTTCTAAGTTTAAGGGGGGGAACTGTCAAAAAAACATTTAGTCATAAGCAAACTAGAACATGTATTTCTTTGTAAAATACAAGCACATGCAATCAATTCCTAAAAATGTTTGGGCAGAAACTGAAAATTTCTACATTTTTCTATGATCAAGACGGATTACATTGTCAAAAATCAGCGCACTGAAACCAATTTCGTACTTGACATAGATTCTATAGATGAATACCTGCACATGCGATTCCAACCTTATACATATATTTTGATTAATTAAAAGTGAGTGTTCGGGAACTGAATAAAGCATTGAACCATGACCAAATTTTAACTTGGCCTGCTTTTAACTTTGATGTATCTACGTATATATCACATTTTAGTTGAATGTGTACAATGTTTAGGAGAAAATGAACAGAACTCCCCCCCCCCCCCCCCAAAAAAAAAAAAAATCTTTTTTCAAAGTAAAAGAGGAATAAGGTATTTAAATATATATTAAATAAGGGTTGAATATGTACAATTGTGGGGAAGAAATTGGATGTAAACTGAAAAGTCGTCTTTTTAGTTTAAAGTTAAAAAGGTATAACTGTGCATAAATTTTATTAAATCCTTATCATATTCAAACTTGAGCTGCGCAATCCATAATCGTATCTATATGTTGACTCCATAGTTGAATGTAAACGACTGTTGGGGGGCGGGAGTAATAAACGAAAACCGGAAATTTCTTATCTCTTTCAAAATTAAAGGGACATACCTCTGCAAAATTTATCAAACCTTGACTAAATTTGAATTTGAATTCATATTCCTATGACGTTAACATATTAAAAAAAAGAGTTGAATGTGTACAACTGTTTGGAAAAAAAATGGATGCAAGCGGAAAAATTCCCTCGTTATTTCAATGTTTATGGACATAATTCTGCTTTAAATTATTGAAGCATGGCCAATTTTTTTTTGACGAACCGATAAGTTAAATTTGAGTTGAATGTATACAACTATTGGGAGATAATGAACGGAAACTAAATTCTTTTCTTATGTAAGCATCCAAGTCAAAAAGGCATAACTCAGAAAAGCAAAATATCATTGAACCACGCCCAAATTCAAACATGACATGCGCATTCTTATGATATATCCATATGTCAAATTTTAGTTGATTGTGTACAACTCCCTGTGAGATAATGAAAAGAAACTCAAAATATTTTTTTTTCAAAACTAAAAGGCATAACAAAAAATGAACCATGACAAAATTCAAACTTTATTTGCAAATACTAATGACATATACATTTATTCAATTGGAGTTGGATGTGTACAACTGGTTGGTATATAATGAACGGAAACTAAAAGTTTTTTATTTTTTTAATTTAAAGTGGCATAACTTTCCAAAATTCATTGAAACATGACAAAATTCGAACGTGACCTTCGCCTTTTACCCTTTGACGTTTCAAACTTGATTTGTGTACAACTGTTGGGGATGTAATGAAGGGAAACTTAAAATTTCTTCAAAAAGCATATTAAGTCATAAAGTCATAGCTACATAAAGCATAGGACCATGTCTTAATACGAACTTGTTCTAAATTTTCCTAATAAAATATGATAAATCCATGTGTAAAATTTTAGTTGAATGCGGGCGTTTTATTATGAACAAAATATAATGATCTAAATTCACTCCTTAAAAGAATAAAAAATTGACGAGAAGTCAACCAGAAGCATGCAGTCAAAATTATTGACTTTTTAGATAGAAACACGTTTCACCAAAAGAAAGAAATAAATAAATAAAACAACATTGTTGTGGAAGCCTTAATGGCCGTGTATAATTGTGCACAATGTTATATGTATATATGAATACGTATGTGCTAAAACGTAAATGGATCAATGTATATGCTTTTTTTTAAAAACTTTGTACACGTATATATGTGTGTCTCACCTCGCCATTAGGTTTTAATATATCTATGAAATAAACAAGTCTTTTCTGTGATGTAAATTTTTTTGTGGTCATTTTTGTAATGTCACTCATCATCATGACAAAATAACGCAACTTCGGAAGATCAGTAAGACAGCTCAGGGTAATAGCATATGCATTAAACAGAAAAGCCTCGTGCTTATCGGATTAATGTTGTAGTAGCAGACACTAATTTAGTATTCACTTTGTTTTTGGCATCAGTATAGTATTTTTTACATGAAATTTTCAATAAATGATATTGAATTTATGGATAAATTTAACATTATATAATAACTTATCCTTATAACCAAACATAAAGTTCTAATTCAACTACAGCAAAGCCCCATGCGCCAGAAAAATTTGGTGGCTTGAAACGCATTAACTTTATCTTCTTCACGTTTTTTTCACTTCCAGTAACTGTGACAATGTTAGATTCACTGTTGTATGTATATGAAGATTCCGGTAACATTATGTCGTCCACTGACAATTCAAAATGGGTAAGTTTGTAAGCATCTGTAAAAAGAAGGAATACTTACTTGTCTTTGAACAAATGCTCTATAATATAACATCACATAAAATCTCAATTGTTTTAAATTAAATTTAAAATATTTTTCTTCTTGTTAAATAATAATAATTCTTATGATATTGGTAAATACCTTATTCATAATGTTGATGTGAGTGATAATAATGCTGTTTATAATCATGTTGTTAGCGATTATTTTGTACCTTATAAACATGCTGGATCTGTTGTAACTTTTGTAACTTTTAATTTGGTTTTTCTAAATGACAATATGACCGTACGGGCTTATTATAAACAAGACACTGCTTCTAATGATCAATAGTGTTATGTGGAAATGAAGTGCTATTTAAGGCAGCCTGTCCCCCTTAGGACACAGGTTTTGGATGCGACGAAATATCTTCATATGGAAGACACTGATTCCAAGTTATTATATAATCCTTCAATATATGACAGTGAATCAGTTGGAAAACTATTATTCAGCTTCAAACTCTTCTGGTGAAAATGAAACATATCACCATAATGTGCTTGCTTGACGTTTGTGCCAAGTTATTTAAAAATCCTTAAATGAATGGAAATTATACACTTTTGACACACATGTGTATATCACCTTTAATCTCTTAGTGTGACCTTGACCTTTTATGTAGTTATATGGGCCTTAGTCGCTACATATAGCCCGGATTTGGTGGACACTTGTGCTACAGTATTACAAATCATTCAATAAACGAAAACGTTAAGTTGAGTACCTTCAACTCATACGTGTGATTTGAACAACTTGGAGATAAGGTATATGTCTTGGACCCGACACGTTGTCTAGATGTGATAGACATTTTTAATCCTGTTTCTGTTAATAACCCATAACCTGAAGCTGATTCTATTACTGAGTATCATCATAACAACAGAATATGATGCTTTTGACCCTTTTGCAATTCATACTGACACTGATGGTATTAATCTTTACAATTATCAGTTTGATCTGCTGCAAGTAGTTAACTGTTTTATGAAAAAAAATATAGTTTTCTTATTTTGTGTGTAAATTAAATCAGCAACCGGCCACATTTTATACGATGATGTTTACCTGCATTGTAGTTTAATCCTTTAATGATATATAAATCGATCACATATTCTTCCGCAAAGATGATCTCGATATAAGGTTTATCTTCGTCAATTTGGCTCACCCAAAGAGTATCCATGTCACCATTGTATGAAAAAATATAGTTTGCTTATTTAATTATTTTGTGTTTAAGTTAAATCAGCAACCGGCCAAAATTTATAAATGATGTTTACCTATATTAAAGTTTAATCCTTTAATGATATATAAATCGATCACATATTCTGCCGCAAAGGTGATCTCGATATAAGGTTTCTCTTCTTTGTCAAATTCGCTCGCCCAAAGAGTATCCATGTCACCATCAAAAATGTTGGATGGTTTCAAGATATCGCTTGCCTGAGAAGAAACTTTGAACGTGGCCGACTTTATTACATCTTCTGGATTTTTTGAAGCTGGAACAACTATATAAAAATAACAGTTAAACTTGTGTAAATAACCAGACTGTCGCCTTGGCTGTTATCTTAGGTACACATTTTAAATGTAAATGACACATGTTTACAATAAGTAAATGGTTTTATGTTGTTCAGCATAAAAGCCAAATGCCCAAAGCCGCTCAAGCGTACAGTCATAATGTAGTTATCTGTAGAGTACACAAACATGAAATTATCAAACAAGATTAAACTGTTGAAAAGTTTATATAGATAAAGGAAAATATTAATGATAAGGAAATCTTGACACCACGGTGCAGCGTGAGATTCGTCAGAGTCGCGAAAAAAGTAAACTTTGAGAAGCATATGGCCATTTTAGATGAGTAGTTTTGCAAAACTGTGACAGGGAATTTGTCAGCTGTCAAAACGAAAAAAGTAGAGAGGATATGCGTTGATTTTTTAACTGAATGGATTGAAGTTATTATATTTGACATTTAAGTTATTTATCAATTTCAGCTTAGTTGTTTCTTAAGTTTTTCTTAGTTTCTTAGCAGCTCTGACAATGTCTGAATTGTAAGCTAAAAATAAGTAAGGTTTCACATCGGGGACATCTAAAAAAGTAGTATTGTCATTTAAAAATGTGAAATAGTATTTTGATATAGTTCACTGTGGCATTTACAATTTGTAATTGTTACAGATAAATCAGTTATCCACATAAAATCATAAAATGATAACATTTATACACCAACTTTAGCTATTAAAAATATTGTTGTTCGTATGTTTTACGGTTTTCCACTAGATTAATTCAGATGAGAAAATAAATATAAAAATAATAGGCCACTTACTATGATTGTTTTTAATAATTGAAAAGTTTATAATTATACAAGTGCTGGATTGAAATAACCTCGTTAGGCCCTGAATAAAATCGGCTTAAATCAGTCAGTATCGGTTCAAATAAGCCCCTATGATCTATTTAATGATTATGAAAAGTTTTATTACAAATGATAACACAAGTGTGGATTAACTGTTTTCAAAAAGCCTTGTACTTGAAATGCCTTTTGTATAGACAGTCACTAGAAATACCTTTAAGGGAGAAAAATATTAAAACATATCGTACCAGGTTGCGTTTCGTAGCATCTTTCTATTCCGCTAGGGCCTTTTTTGCATTCTGTACCTGCTTTAACGCACTAGGAGTATCAAATAAAAAAATACGATTGTATTTTCAGCTTGAAAGAATATGAATACTAACAATATTGTTATAGTTAAATATCTGGCTTTTATCTATTCTCAAACTTGATGAATGACCATGTTATAGCAAGGTATGAAAATCAACGCATTCATCAAGACCTCAAAACATTAATTACATTTTATCATATACAAATTACAATAATTTTGTAACACGTTTTTTTCTGAATACTGATTCAGTCAGTTTTTGTCATAGCGCATAACATTTTATTTAATCAAATTTTAGCTGCGGATTTTTTTATCTTTAATTATGGTTTTCCAGAATTAGAATATTTATGCAATGATAAAATGACGTAAACGTTTTTGAAATAAAATAATTTCACTTTGTTTGCTGCAAAATTTTTACAACTTTCAGAAGAATTAGTAGTATTATATAACACTGATATTCCTAAAATATTTAAAGCTAGTTTTTGACTACTGTAATTCCCCCTTTTATCTTGCATCTAAGGCTACAGCAAAAAGATAATAAAGTGTCCAGTACACGGCAGATGGAATCAAAACGAGATCGTCTTGGTTTAACCACATTACTCGTGTTTTTTTAAACGTTCATAATTAAGTATAAAATCTCTTTTTCGTACTTTAAAAACGTAACAAGAACAAGCCACAGCCCAGAGATGCTTAAAGTGTATGAACCAAGGAGAAATTTGGGATCAAAAAGTAAAGCAACAACACCTGAGTTTCCATGGTGTTTTGCTTTTATGTACGGAGACAGATTTTTTAATATTTTTAGCCAAAACTATGGAACTCTTAACGATCAAACTTTAGAGAAACTGAGACTTGGACTCTTTCATATAATCTTTAAAACACACTTGTTTAATCTCGAATATCAATTATATTGCATTTAATTTTTAATTATGTAGGTGCCGTTATATGTACCTAAGATTGCTCGGACGACTTACATAGGGTTTCATAATATGTATGATATCTTAATTTTCCATAAAAAACATTTCTTTAACCTGTTAAATATATTCCACATTTTTAAAAATGTATTTCTTGATGTCTTTTGTGTTGTTTCTTGATGTGTATTTTTTGTTAAATTATTATTATTGTATAGCGCTTTTCGGCATATGAATATATAAAAAGGGCGCTCTAAAAGTCTGGTACAATAATAATAAAAAAGAAAATGCAACAGTACAAAATTGATAAGAAATAATTTGTATCCTAGTCACAGTTTAACTTTGTTTCATCAGAAAAAAAAGTTTTCGACAAAAAAATGTTCTTCATTTGTCAACTTTTACGTAAAACTAAATGATAATGTTCGTATTAAGGTTAATCTGTCAACTAATGTGTTGTGAAAATGTGACTATTAAAGTGAGATATATTATTGGTTATACTATCATAACATATAGATAACAACTACCGTTGTGTATCCTTGTTGCTCAAGACTTAGTTTACATCGTTGTCTGCATGTTGAATCAACGTTGATGACGAAAATACAGAAAACCAAAACCTAAAATAAAAGACATAAATTAAGGGATCGTCTGAAAGATTCATTACATGTCCAACTTGACGTTCTATGAACATAGACTCAAACATAAGCCACAGAAGGACCGGATAGGAATCCAGCAAACCATTTACGTGTTTCACCGAGACCATCTGGCAAATGAAATGGCTATAATGGGTCTGTCCTACTGTGTTAATGAAATGGATTAAAAAAATTGCATGACAATAAACATTGAGAAAAATTTACTTATGTTTTAAGAAAAGATGCGGTTTTCGTTATTCAAGAAAACATGTCATTATTTAGCAGGAAGTGGCTGATTTTGCAGAACTTATGGCGAGCATAACGCAGTAAATGTCACTTTTACACATTCTAATTTTTTTTTGTTATTTTCCTTTCATTTGGAATGCTGTTTGCAGTGTAATTATTGTCTTTGTTCACTTTATAATATTTTACTTTAAAATATTTTTTAAAAATGTTCATGTAATTTAACTGAAGGATGAAACTGGAGGCATGTTGCTTTAAACTAGGCAACAATGTGCAATGCTCATAACACTACGTTGCTAGTAGAAATCAAGACACATTAAATTGAGTCCTGACAATTAACTCGTCACTTGTCAAATGATGTACATTTTCTTGTAATGATTAGCTTCTTTTTACAACGACTATTCTAAACAAAAGGGTGATTCGCCCATAAATGCTTACCTGAGGACAGACTGTTATTTGTGTGAAAGCTGTGAAAGCTAGTGCTGATAACAAGAATTTAAGGAATGTTGGTCATCAGGTCATACTTCAAGAAAATAATTTAATTGTCACATATTCTATATATATGGTCCTTATTTCTAACCTGTAAAAAAATGTAGGTCGCTAGGTCAATATCTTGTTCATTAAATATCAAAAGTCACCTCAGGTTTTAAAATTTAGTTTTGCATAGCAAACTGTGCGCATGGTCCAATTTTAATGGCTGTAATCAAAGGTCATGGAAGTACGTCGTTTGTCAAGTTCTAGGTAAGCTTATGCTATGTTTAATTTAACAAGTAAAACTAAGCACATGGTCCAATATGGAATTTTGACTGCACATTAAAGGACAAGTATGTAAGTCACATAATCACAAATTAAGTCAGCCGATATCAAAGCTCGATTTACATAATGTTGGCGAACTCTGACACTATGGCTATAATTCGAATAATTTTGGTAGAGGGTAACTACATAATTTTTCATACCAAATATCTGACCTTAAGCCTTCAATTCAGAGAAGACGATTTTAATGTTGAATATAGAATACTGTTGAATCAACCGTAGGATATGTTGCCTGCTTTTTAATTTGTCTTTTATCAGCTTATCTGTGATATTCAGGCTTCATAACTTATGATCCCCTTTCAAAATTAGATTTTTTTTCGTCTAGTGTTTTCTCGTTTTGGGGCACATGCATTCTATACTTGGGGACCATATGCCGTTTTTCATGGAATGACACTAACGTGTCACTTTGCCGGTTCTATTATAAACGCCGTATGAACACACCTGCGGATGTTTCTAATTTCATAATGGTTACCATATCCATAATTATATTTCTGCATAAGCCTGTGCTAGGGGGCGTGGGCGTTAATTTGCACTTTCCAGTACCGTCCATGAACAGACTCAATCAAACAGAGCTTGCAATAATTCAATTTTGCCGCGTTGGGCTTTCTTTAGGGACTCTGTTTTTGTCTACTCTATTGAACTCTATGAATAATTAGAAAACCTATAACACCCGGGGCTGGGCCAATTTTGACACTAGGTGCAAAGTGTGTTAGAGGACCTTGTCATGATATTGTTGTACCAAATGTCAAATCATTATACCTTCAAACATGAATGTGTTTTTGTTTACTAAATTCACTTAATGAAAATCAACAACCGCGGGGGCAATGCCAATTTTGACACTAGGGCTATAATTTAAACAGTTTTAGTAGAGGTCGACTTCAAAATATTTATTGCCATATATGTTACCTCTAGCCTTTTGTAAATTGAGAGGAAATGTTTATTTCAAGTTTTTTAAGATCTGACCCCGGGACGGGAAATTTGGACAATAGGAGCAAATTTTGAATAACTGTAATTGTCACTAATATATGACATTATATACCAAATATAAAAGTTCTAACCCTTGTGCCTTCAAACAAAACCATTTAATTTTTACTATATATACAAAATTATTGACTTTCGGTGTGCCCAGGTCTGTTGTTTGAACAATATTGGAAGAAGTCCACTACACAATGTTTCATACCAAATATATTACCCCCTATGACACTATGGCTAAAATTTCAGCAACTGTGGTAGAAACCTACATGTATCATATACTCGATATAAAAGGTATGGGCCTTATACTTTTAGACAAAATTTATTTTTATTTGTTTTTTCAACATATTTTCCAGCCCCGTGACAAACCTATTCAACAGACCGAAGCCATCTGAACAACTTAGAAACGAGACTCCCCCAAAATCATTCCTGTAATGATTGGTTACTGTGCAGTAATTGCTTTTAAAAGGAGATGCTGTTTAAAGTAATTGTTGCACTTACCTGTATAAGAAGATATTTATTCGGTGAAGTCATTTCTGTTAATTGCTGCAAGCGCGGTCAAGTCTGGTACTAAAAGAAAACAAAACACATACATACATAAACATTAGATTTTGAACAACGCCGTAAATTATTGGGCATTGTAATAACGTTATTTTTCAGGTATCGATGCGACATATTCAACTGTTCTTCATTGCAATGCTTGTACTGACCAAATGAAACCCAGTCTGCATTTAGTTTCATATAATTTTGTTTAATTAAAGCTTCCGAGGTATCACTTTGTTTCCAGGTTTTATATTCAAACGTTTTAAAGTTTCCCTTGTAAATATGTTGTTTCCATTATGAATTGTTCTGTTCTCAACCATATCACAATCAATACCACTGACAAATATTAACGGGTTGGACATAAATGATGTCTAATTTTATATTCCTTTACTTTCTCTTAAATGACCAATTTTGAACAGGCACTAAGCCATTTATTTGAGTTGAGATAATTTTCCTTTAGCTTTAGCAATGTCAATTTGTGTTTGTTTATGATAATTGGGATTTACATCATACCGACACATTATAGGTCATTTGGCAACGTTCCAGCTTTACTGGTAGAAGAAGACCTCAGATGCTCTTCCATGCATTATTCCAGGCATGAACGAGGACCTGAGTAGAACCACAAACGTTCCGTAAAACTGATGAATAGCTTTCTCAAATGATAAAATTCAAAGTCCCTGTCGGAAGTCGAACCCACAGCGGTGAGAGGCAACTGGTTTAAAGTCAACGACCTTAACCACTCGACCATGGACAACTCCACTGTCAATTAATTGAATTAATATGTTAGGAAGCATTTGTGGCCGAGTGGGTAAAATTGTTGACTTCAAACCAGTTGTCAATCGCCGGTATTGGTTACAAATCTATGTGCTATATATTTCATCACTCCGAACAAATAGTGTAATGATCTGAAAATTTCAAGTAAATCCAAATGTTACAAACATTAAATAATATTAACAATTACTCAACTGTCGTTACCTTGCAAGTGAACTTTAGACGTTATTTTTCTTTAATTGTTTGAGGAATATGATATCTACCAGCCATAAATTAACAATAAGCTGTGTTTCATTTGGAAATCAAAACCCAAACCCATTTGCACGGTTATGATCTGTGAAATCTGATCTTAATTACTCCAGAATATTCTTCACATGGATTTTGACAATTTGCATTTATGAAATTACGATTGTATTCTACATTTGAATACCACACATATAACATTCAATACATAATCATTTTGTTGCATGGTTTAATCGTTTGCTTGTTCCATTTTGACACATAATGCATCCCGTACATAAGGGGCATGACATGAACTGGTTGCACACATGGTTAAAGCGAGAAAATTAGTTGCAAATTTGACAAAATGGCTACCTACGGAGTCATGAATATTTACAACAATCGCACGTATTTTCCTCCGATAGATTGGTTTGTATGCTAATATTTCGATTTATTAATATGCCTATGGAAATGTGTTTGACACATTCGGTTTTATGTTTCCGCTTATTAGCTTCTGCTTTGACAAAGTAACTGAAGATGTACACTGGAATTATGAATATTTCGAGATTTTTATACTCCTTTGTT
Organism: Ruditapes philippinarum; assembly: GCF_026571515.1. Classification (NCBI taxonomy): domain Eukaryota; kingdom Metazoa; phylum Mollusca; class Bivalvia; order Venerida; family Veneridae; genus Ruditapes; species Ruditapes philippinarum. The sequence continues at coordinate 69,694 of NW_026854686.1, read as the reverse complement.
GACATCATACGTTCTAAAAGATGATAAACAAGAATAACAAGGAAAGTTCATTGAAAACAAGTTCACAAGTGTGTCACTACTGTGTTAATATGTTTATATGCATGTTTCGAATAAAGTTTAAGTATTTAAAATTATCTTATTTATAATAATTGCTTGTTATTTTAAGTCAAATTTGAAACTGCAAATTGATAAAAGAAAGTAATTTAATAAGTCATGGATATTTCCTTCACAGGTTTAATTCAATTGTGTTATTTCAATTGCTTTCAAACACGTTTTTATATGGCTTTGACATTAAATGGGTTTCTTTATTTAGTTGTCAATTTTTTGCACTTACTGGTACGACCACACCATGTAACGGCTTTTATGCCATCTTCTGCTTTGTGTTATGTACCCTACTGAGTGCCTTTGTGTAGTCAAGTGTGACTTGATTTTTTCAGGGGCTGCATTCTCTAAAGGTCGTTTTTATTGTGATATTTTCTGAATATATTTTTCATGTTTCGTATCAAATACACGTGCGTATGTCTTTAAATTTGATTTTAATTCATTAATGAAAAATCATTATTGAATTAAATGGCAAGTTATCAGAATATTTTATCATGGAAGTTGCAAAACGAATGGTATGAATTGGTAACGAAATGAAAAGACACTCCAGTTGAAAAAACGTGTCATCATAAATAAAAAGTTCATCATGAACAGTGCAACTCGAAGACGTTGTCGCATTATGAGTTATGAAGTATTATTTACAACAAATTGACATGGAAATTGCAGACTCGGTTTAATTGAGTCTGTGCATAAGGCATCATGAAAAAAGCAATACTTATGACGCCCGTAGCTCTGGTCTGAGCGGTACTTCATTTTCAACATTTAAAGTACTTCAATCACTGATTCTGAAGGAAATATAACAACACTGAAGTAAAGTACGAGGCTTCTTAGTACAGCAGCCACACGGTATGTGATTACTGCTGTTGTTAAGTATAAAAATCCGGACCACAAAACAAATGTAAATCAGTTTCTTTCGCTTGTCAGAAATTCCTTATTTATTTTCAATCTGGGCTATGTCGCACTTGAAAATAGTGCATTCGACATTCACTCAATACAGTTGACTCTCGGTAACTCGAATTTCAAGGGACTGGGCATTTTACTTCGAGAGAAACGGAATTCGAGTAATGTGGATCTGCCGTTACGTTGACATTCGTACATGTATATACATGTGCCTGATTGAATGTGCAAAGAAGTAGGTCTGTTATTGTTGATAACGGCAATGCTGCAATATTTAACCGTTGAAATGACGGTAAATCACTTACAACTACAAGTTATAAATGAACAAAAATATATATTATTCAAAAATTTAATACATGTACATTAATAGTGGAACATAAACATAAACCATTCGTAGCAATGACATAAATGCAAGTTTGTCAGTATTTATCAGTAAAGCACTCATGACAATTCATTACAATAAAAACACAATGACACATTTATTTCAACAGCAGTTTATCTAATATTTGAAGTGAATTGATCATTAAATCTTAATTTAGTTATCTTACTGTTAAAACCTATGAAATCCTGAAACCGATTAAAGCCGCTATTACGACGTGTTAATAATACATGATGACCGGCAATTAAATTTACTATGCAACGTGTGAATCACGAGTGACAAAATCTCACCTTGATGTCGCCGACTTTTGATCGGCTGTTTTTACGCTTCGACTAATTGAGATGAAAATATGTTGGACTTTAATTGACGGGACCAAATTTTCTTTTCGACTAAACAGGAGTCTCGGTAAGTCGAAATTCGACCTAAGCGAAGTTAAAATACAAAGATAAAGAAGGACATTGTACGGGACTTTAGAAATTCTTCGACTAACGCGGAATTTCGAGTAAAGCGATTTTGACTTATTGAGAGTCAACTGTATATATATTTGTACATTTACCAACGTTTGATCTTACATTGAAACAAAACAAACAACCCTTAGGATTTGTTTTTCTCTATTACTTGTTTTGGGCCATCTTTTGAAGGGGCTACAGTAAATACAAATTGATAAAAATTTTCAACCACTTAACGTCCTGTCCCATGGATGCAATAACTTCAAAATGTTACAGATGCTTTTTACTATTCTATTCAATCAGCTCAGTCAATAGATATTAAAATCAACTTAAGCTGTCCTACTCGCTACATGCTCACGTGTGTTAAAAGCGTTGATGTCAGAAGAATGACTGCTTTGGTGTCATTTTATCTGAGAAAAGATTTAGAAATAAAACTATAACCAATTTCCAAGATATGAAGGCTGAGCACACCCATGTCAACATAAGAAAATATGCAGAGAAAATATGTTTTAAAAATGCATACAAACATTACAAACTAAATGCATTTAGTAAGTTGTTTAAAGTGAATAGCGTGTCTCTTTGTACAAACATCCAGTTATATGACAAACTAGTAACTTTGACCAAAAAAGTGCACAAAGCCACCCAACCTACGCACCCCGCCCACTACCTGCTGTTCTAAAAAAGGTAAAAAGATCGAATTAGAAATTAAATTGAATCATTAAAATGTCTTTAACAAAATGACAACAAGGAGAGAATCTATCACAGCAACATTTGATCATGAAATAAGCTGAAAAAAGATAAAGAAAGCGATAAGAAAGAGCAGAAAGAGAAAGGTCAACAATCAGAACATTATGAAAATGATTTTGATCAATTCAAATCAGAAAAAAAGAAATATTTAATGAGTTTGACAAAAAGATTTGTGAAAGAATGAATACTCTAGAACAAAAGTTTACAAATGCGTTCGACATTTTGAAAAGAGAAATGAGCAAAGTGAAAAAACAGGTGGGTTGGGCTAAACAAGATGTGATAGAAATGAAAAGAAAAGTAAATGATTTTGAAACATGCATAGAATATCAGAGCAAGGAACTGGAAAACAAAAAAAAATGATAGATGTGTCTAAGAGGAAGAGCATGTCTGAAAGAATAAATGAAATGGACAAAAAATTGCTTCTGTTAGAAAAACAAGACAGAAAATATAACCTGCTTTTTAATGGTTTCCCTAAGGAACAAAATAAAAAAAAATGAAAGAAAAATGAAAAATGAAGTCCCTTTTTATACACAAACTGGAACTTGAAGAAGGCACTGTACAAAATATATATATTTCACACACCTTCACAGGGTCCAAAATGAAGGAAATGGTCCAAACCCAATCATTGTGAGATTTTTGTCCTTTGGTGATAGGGACCTGGTCCTCTCAAAGACTATATACTCTAAGAAAAACCAAAATTTGACATAAAATTGTCTATATTTAGAAAGTTATTTATATCGTGTGTATAGGTACTCGTATTTGTAAATATTTTGCTATGTTTTGAACACATAATTTATAATGTTAGATAATATTGTTTACTTAGAATCTACATATAAGTTTAAATGACAGCATGTATATGAAATTTGTTTACCATGTTTTACACATGTACATTGTTTTTGTCGCTAGAACGGTATTTGTAGTATTTTGGGGGTATTTTTTGTTGTTTTTTGTTTTGTTTTTTGTTTTGATTTTTGTAGAGGTATGTAAAAGATATGTGTAGATTTATTTGTTATGTCCGTTCGTTTGTTTGTTTGTATGTTTGTATAAAGATTTTCTTTAAATGAAACTTGAAACTGTTTTCTCCATCATATCAAAAATATGATAAGAAATGCCGCCTAGTAATAGTTTATATAACGGCCGTCAAATTTTAAGTAACTTATTTTATTTAGGTTGTTTAATAGAAAATTGTGTTTTTCTTTTACCCAATAGGTGATGATTTAACCATATACTCTCAGAATTGTCAAGGGCTGGGAAATACTCAGAAATGTCGCGATATTTTTCACTATCTTAGGAAAAAAGATAAGTATATTATGTCTGAAGGATGTTCACATTGAATAAAAGTTATGTTCCTTTGTTAAAAATGAATGGGGATATGATGCCTATTTTAGCCCATATAAATGTAATAGTAGAGGGGTAATGATTTTGTTTAGAAGTAATTTTGAGCAAAAAGTAGAAAATGTATACAGTGACGAAAATGGAAATTATCTTATTCTTGATCTGTTAATGCCGAACTTCAGACTTACTCTCGTTAATTGATATGGTCCAAATGATGGCTTTTAAATGAAAATATTAAACAAAAATATTTGAAATTGGTAATGATAACGTTATAATTTGTGGAGATTGGAATATTGTTAATCCTTCAGTAGATTATGAAAATTACATAAATAATAATAACCCTCGTGCAAGACAGAGTATTTTAGAGCTAATGAACAATTACAATTTTGTATAAGTCTGGCGTGTTTTAAATGGCAATAAAAGAGAATATACTTGGAAAAGAAAAATATTCCGACAAGAAAGCAAGCACGGTTAGATTTTTTTCTTGTAAATGAGGATATGATGAATAATTATGTAACTAATTGTAAAATAACTACAGGTTATATAACAGATCATTCAGGTGTTTTGTTAACAATTAAATTATTTGAAAATGAAAGGGGAAAAGGCTTTTGGAAATTTAAATGCTCTCTTTTGACCAAAAACTTAGATCTAGATTTAGATATTAACCCCCACAACTTTTTCTTGAAACATTTTTGGTAGTTCTTAGAGGCGAAACAATAAACTATAGTGCAGAAAGAAAAACAAACGATTGGAAAAACTAGAAAAAGATTTAGAAATAAATATTCAAGCATAAGAAAAACAAATATCCGAAAATCTCAATTCTTCGAGTGAAGAAACTTGGGCGGCACTTAATGAAAGGAAATCTCAGCTAGAAGCGTTACGGAAATCAAAGTGAAGGAGTGATGTTAAGATCGAAATGCCGTTATGACAATTTAGGAGAAAAACCTAGTAGTTATTTTTTAAATCTTGAAAACAGAAATTTTACAAACAAATTAATAACAAAACTGATTACGTAAAGCAATGAAGAAATAAGAAATACGAAAGATATACTCAATTTTCAAAAATATTATTACGAAAAATTATATACAGAAAATTCAAATATAGATAAAACTCCTATAAAAGACATTATAATAGGGGAAAATGAAAATAAATTAACTGAACTTGATTCTCAAATGTTAGAGGGCGAATTGACAATTGATGAGTTAAATATTGCTTTAAGCAACATGAAAAATGGTAAAAGTCCAGGTTTAGACGGATAAACTGTTGAATTTTTTAAATTTTTCTCGAAAGATCACTCAATTTTTGTTTTAAAAGCTCTTAACTTTGGCTACTTTAATGATAGTTTATCTGGCACTCAGAAACAAGGAATTAAAACGTATTTGCCTAAACCGAAAAAAAGTAGATTTGTTATGAAAAATTGGCGCCCATTAACACTTTTAAATGTAATTTATAAAATGGCTTCTGCTGCTATCGCAAAAAAACTGAAAAGAGTTTTAAACAACATTTTTTGCCAAGATCAAAAATGGTTAATCTCAGGAAGGTGTATAAGTGAAAATATCAGAGTGATATATGATATTCGTTTTGAAACTAAACAGAACGATATACCAGGTCTTTCACTAATATAGATTTTCAGCAAGCTTTCGATTCAGTTTCTTGGAAATTTATTCAGAAAACTTTAGACTATTCTAATAAAGGTCCCTCTTTCAAAAAATGGATAAATCTATTCCAAAATGGGTCAGAAACCTGTATCATACAAAATGGTCATTTATCAGATTTCTTTAAAGTTAAACGTGGTTGTAGACAGGAAGATCCAATTTCACCATATATGTTTATCTTATGTGCGGAAGTTTTGGGTTCAATGATAAGGAAAAATAATAACGTTACTGGCATATCAATTTACAATAAAGAATATAAGTTAAGTCAGTATGCAGATGACACGCAGCTGTTTTTAGATGGAACTGAGAAATCATTAGAAAATTGCCTAAACACGCTTGATAAATTTTATGCTATTTCTGGTTTAAAGATAAATATTGAAAAAACAAGGGCATTTCGGATAGGGTCGAGAAGAAATTCAAATATTAAATTATGTCAACAGATTGAATTAGACTGGTCTAAATCTCCAATAAAAATATTAGGAGTAATATTTTCCGCAGACGTTGAGGACATTTGGGACTTAAACGGACATGAAATTTTTAATAAATGTGAAAAATTAATAAATGTATGGTCTAAGCGTATTTAACTCTATTTTGAAGAGTCACAATTATAAAATCTTTGATTATTTCAAAATTTGTACATTTGTTTATGTCATTGCCAAATCCTTCAGAAGATTTCATTAAACAATTAGAAAGATTATTATACCGGTTTTTATGGAAAAAGGTCCAGGTAAGATAAAAAGATCAGTTATAGATAAAAATATAGAGGAAGGTGGTGTAAAAATGTTAAATGCTAGAGCCTTTATGAACAGTTTAAAGTTAAGTTGGATCAAACGTCTATTAAACGAAAATGGCGAATCTTGGGTTACCCTCTTTCGTTTGAATATAACCAAAGATGTAAAACTTTGTACTGGTTATGCATCAGTTATATCTAAAGAACCTTCAAATATTTTCTGGAAACAAGTGTTGAAAACATGGACTAACTTTTGCAAAAAAGTGAACATAGAAAGTATCGAAGATATATTATATTCACCATTATGGTTTAACACTAGATTCCGTAACACTAATTTATTTTTTAACAATTGGATACATCACAATATAATATCTATTATTGATTTATATGACAATGACGGTAATATTTACAGTATTCACAAATTGAAAGATATATATAAGATAAGAGGCACATTTTTAGATATTCAACAAGTCATTGAGTCCATCCCTTTTTTATGGAGAGAAAAGATTGGGAAAAGTAAAGATAAAGTATTTTTATATTTTACAAGCAAAACATTTCATTAAATCCCTATCTTAAATGTGTTATACATAACAGTAAGGGTTGCAGATTCTTTTATGATATCCTTATTGACGCTGACAATTTAGTCGTTCCTAACAAATGGGTAAATTCTGTAGGACCTATATCACAGAAGGAATTTTTAAAAAATTGTATAAGCTTAAATACTGTGAAAGAAATAAAGTTGAAAGATTTTCAATATAATATTAATAAAAAAAATATTGTGACAAATACATTTTTGCATCGAATAGATATTAGAGATAATGATTTATGCTCATATTGTAACATTGGTAGAGAAACGATTGAACATTTATTCTATCAATGCCCGTATACCAATATTTTTCTTTTAGAATAAAACAAACTGGCTTAGAGATAAGTGTTTTGTCGAATTTAATATTTCAGACATGAAAGGCATACTGTTCTCGTATTATGGAAAACATTGTATTTTGAATTTTGTAACATTATTGGCAAAATACTATGTTTATAAACAAAATTTAGGAAAACTGTCAAAATTACTTAAATATAAATATGTTTTAATATACTTAAAAATGAAATTAAAAAAACAAAAATACATAGCTTTTTTAAATGGAGATGTAATTTCTTTTCATAATTTTTGGCAAAATTTTATTCAAAAATTATCCCTTGATAATGAGTAACCTTATATTTTATATCAGAATACCGATAAGGAAATTATAACAACATAAAATATTTTTAAAATATAATTAGACAACCTTAAACGTACATACATGCCTCTATACGAACAATGTTGTTTTTTGTCTTGTTTGTTTTGAATGTGAATTTACATTAATATATATCTTTTCTCATATATAAGTTGGAAACAAATACTTCTGTGTACTTGATTATATTTATTATATCTATTAATCTTGTTGCATTATTATGTAGCATGTTATAATTCTATGCATGAATTATTATAATTTACAATTTACATAATTATGTTGTTTTTGTCATATTGTGTATAATTATATTGTTTGTTAGAAAACTTGTAAGGTAAAATAGTGGATTGTTCTCTGACCCTGTTTTACATATGACGGGGACAATAAACGAAGTAACCTATTGGGCTTCAAAATAAAAAAAAGGCTGAGCAGCACGTCCTGACATAAACTTAAAATATTCTCATTTTGATACTAGCATGTAATTGTTTAATTAACATTATTTTTCCAGGTATTTTGATCTTTTTTTTATCTCAAATCCATATATACATTAATACAACAAACTTTGATCATTATGTACAACCAAAACTGAGATTTCTGATCATAATTTACAACAAGACAAACCCACACAATTTATTATGCACTTATACAGAATACCTGTTCACGTATACAAGGAGCGATATTAAACACCTGGCAAGCCCAAGCTCTTAACAATTTATGATGAAATAAAACAATAAAATCGCCACAAAATGAAGAACACAAAATATATTATTTTACAGTATTTTACAATTTAAACTAAAACAACCAATATTACAGATATCTTCAAAAACAAAGCAGAAACTATTATAATCCCAACCAATATCAACCAATAGTTATCTCATAAAAACTGCAAAATTAACTTCTATATACATTTAATAACTGTCAACAAATAAGCTGATTTTGTGTCGGGTAGTAGTTTTAACGACATTCAGTATTGTACTAAGAGGAAAATTACTCTAAACCTCAGGAAAATTTCTCTTAATAACAGGAATCTATTTTACTCATAATAAAGCTCAAACATGTTATTAGTGCTGTGAGGGCATGTCAATCAACTAAATACAATAGCGCTCAACGAAAATAAGAAAAAAAAATAACTCTGACTACCGAATAACAAATACTCATTTTAAATAACTGTAGAAAACACAAGTTAAAAAGTTAAATTAGCAGAAAACTTTCAAACTGGCCAATATAAATATATGTAAAAAAGTATATCAAATAAAAAAATGTGAAATTAACACAATTATGGAAAAATGTTGAGCCATTTAGATTTTTAGCGCTCACCGTTGATATGTAATAAGATGCATACTGTTACTTAGACTATAAAATATTCATATAATGAACTAAAAGACTCGTAAATTGTGTGTACATTTGTATAATAAAAACATTCGATTAATTTGGAGGTTAAATTTTCTATATGATAATGGTACATTATATGACATTATGTAATCTAAATGCAATTCCAACATGCCAACATTTCCAACGTAAAAAATACCAAAAATATGAGAGATAAAAAGTTAATAATATTTAGTGCACTGCTTATTTTTCTATTTACCCTTTAACGATTTCCCCTACAACGAAATTTACATTTTGTATAAACCTTGTGTTTTATACACGATCTCATAATCTTCTTTGGATTGAGTATACATATAAACGAATAAACAAACATAATAGAGACATGTACAACCCGTTTTGATTGCATATTTAAAGATGAAATAAATAACGCTAAATTTGTACCTCAGTAAAGCAAATCCTTCAGCAATTTTTGAAAGCACGATCGTATTCTTCCGTTTCTGCATTGAATTTTGTATTAGTATATAATAACAGATAGTTTAAGCAAATACCTATACCTTGACATACAATTACATGTAATATAAACCAGGCCTTGAAATGCCAAACAAAAAAAACCCATACAATTGTAACCCGTAAAACTGCATTTCACCATGATATCATTAAAAAGACGAATGAAAAAAGGTTCAAGTTACTAAAAAAGCGATTATTTACATCAGCGATGTCCTATGCGTGCTAGTATAGGATAAACAAGTAGCACTTTTCAACTTTTCTTTATGATAATAGATAAAGGATGTGTCCACTTGTTCCATATTTCGACTTAAAACATTTATGTGCCGATAGTTTTTTTAATTGTTGTTTATGTACACGTAATATAATAGTTTTGTATACTCTGAACATATTATGATAAAATAACGAGTTACGTTCTTTTTTAAAAAGAAAGAAATGAGGACTGATTTAGCTGATTTAAATTAAAAATAAAAGTGCACACATGTCCTCTGTTGTTTGCGTTTAAAATAAAAAAATGAGTCACTTAGACAACAAAAACAAAGTAAGTAAAGTATGAAGTGACACATGCATAAGTTTTCTTTAACAAAAATATGATAATTAAGAAAGCTCATTGTGTTGTAATTAACAAAGTTATAGAAACGGCATCGAAACACGAGACAATTGTTTTGATGTGCTTTCCCTTTAGTATCATAGGCAAAAACAAAACACGTTCTCTGTTGTCACTATATGAAACCCAGGAAAAAGTTACCAATAAACGAGCATGATATGATATTTTTATCGTTATCCCTTTCCCTGTCGTCAAAATAAGTAAACCCCAAAAATGATCCAATCAACGGGCATGCTCTGCAGTTCGGGTAGCTAATACCTGCACTCCAGTAAACGCACTGTGCATGTGTATGTATACGATTTAAAACCCTCAAACTATGGTACAATATTTCATAGAATACGTGGGGAACTAGGTTATACAGTTAAAAAATGAGATAGTTCTTTTAAGTTGAGTCGTCATCGTACTTTCGTACTTATATATATATATATTTGAACGTAAAGATCATGTATGTTTTGTCATTTATATTGTTACTGTGTGTATACCACACTTGCAAAAAATTATAAAACAATTTTCAAACATAAAATTATATGTAAAATGTGTATTGCAAATATTTGTGCACATAATATTTAAACAATAAATTATAAATAAGCATTTATTTCTTGGAAAATTTGACTTAGAATTTATAGAAAATAAATTTCTCATTACCTCCCTTTATTTACATGCAATGTTTAATTCGGTAATATCTTTATAAATAATGCTTATTTGGACTTACAATATTGACAAATTTGAGCATCATATAATTATATGAAATAAAATCATGAAAAAACGTGTTACAGGATCTTTAAGTTTATTTTTCTTGTATCATAGTTTGGGGACCTTTCTGTTGTGAATGTCTCAGAGTTAAAACGTATACATATACATGCACAGTGCGTTAACTGAAGTGCAGGTATCAGATACCATTGATTGGTTCATTTTTGCTGGGGTTTACATATTGTGACGAAAGAGAAAGGGATAGCGACAGAAATATAGATGTTCGTTTATTGGTTACTTTTTTTCTGGGGTTTCATAAAGTGGCATCAGCGAACGTGTTTTTATTTTTGACTATGATACAAAAGAGAAAGAAGATCAAAACACTCGGCAATCAGATTAATACTCGGAGGCTACGCCCCCTCTTACAAATCAGATAGCCTCGTGTTTTGATGCTCTTTCAATTACATAATTTAAGCATTTAATCATCCGTAACTGCCTTTGTTTTATCCTGACACAGATGTTAGAGTTGCTAATCGTTGTGCTGCTGCGATTTTTAACCGGAAGTGACGTACATATATCACTATGTAAATTGTTGAGTGCATGATAACGATATTTAGATATGTTTCTCGTAATATGATATGAATTTACATACATAATAACGATATTTAGATATGTTTCTCGTTATATGATATGAATTTACATACATATCGTATATGAACTATATAAAACGTTGATTGCGATCAATTTGTAGTTCGCCATTATATGTTTAAACAACTGCAACGATCAAATTACTTTTTACCTGCAAAAACGCCCATGAACTCGACGATCCTAGCCCTGGTTTGGAGTTTTGATGCGTTGGTTTTGACAAAGAAGGCCGTAGGCCTGAGTGGTTATTTTTTTTCATCAAAACGACAAAGCCGGTGTTAAATAGCCGATAAACACCGCTAAGACATATGCTATTTCGATTTCAACAAGATTAAATAAGGAAGATCACTAATGTTATTTTGTCAAGCCGAAATAACTTCCGTGGCCGATTTTCGTAAAACGATATTCAATTTCGTACCCTACTGTTGCTAAAATAAAGACATTATTAAACAAACGTAATTATAAGATTTTTTATTTCAATAAAAACTTACGTCTTACAATGGATTGTACTGTGTAAACACCAGTGCACTATTTATCAATGATGTATGTTTGAACTGACGTCTGCGTTTATGAATGAGTTTTTTACTGAGGATGACGTCATTAGGCCGTTTTGTCAAAATGTTATTAACTGATAAGGATCAAATATGTGGCGTTGTTATATATGAGATATTATTTCGGTATTGTATAAAAAGAAAACATTATACGAACTGAAATATAAATATTTTTTTTTTGTATTGTTGCCTTAAAAGGATTTGTAAACTATATAATCGGGGAGAAAACATAACCGCCGCTTATACAAGTAGTCCCTAACAAGTGTTTATTGGCAGTTTAACACCAGTTTTTTCCCTCTTTGTCTATAGTGGAAAATCACGAGGAGTGTTAGAATGTGTATTTTAACTTGTATTTCTCGTGCATTTAAACATGCAGCAAGGAGTCTTACCACGTAAAGTTTCTATACATGTAAATGGACATGTAAATATATAAAGGTAGCATGTTTAACTAATTTACACTTTTAAACGTACCTTGTATGGTGGCTGACACATAAATCTACCTTTTTCGCGTGGCGGGTTGAACAAGATAAAAGCCGCCACGCGGAAACTGATAAATTAGATCTTTCAACCGCCATACGAAAACACGCCACATTCCCTCTTATATAAGATAATCGTATTGCATGTGAATTTTTTTCAGCGTGAAGTATTTTAATAAGATCTTGATAACGCTCCTTACTTTATTTAATTTATCATTGTTTTCATTATGTAAGTACGTGTATGATAACATTTTGATAAACAATAACAATCATTTTCTAAGCAATGAGAGCTACATTTCAAGTAAATAATTCTGTTAACACACACACACAAAAAGGAAATGACCTGAATGGTATTTAAACAATAACATTAAAATGTACTTGACAGTTATTGTCGCCTCTTTAATTTACTCTTTACTTTGAAAGATATGCAATAAACAGGATTTTCTTCAAACTACATAATATAGACAACGGTACAGACCGATAGGACTATTTGCAGTATTATTTATTATATAAAATTACTTTATACCCTATCAACATATATGGCAAATATCTTTAAATATATCAGCACTCTTATTTGTAAAAAATATGAGCTGGGTCTCGACAAAACCAACATAGTGCGTTTGCGACCAGCATGGATCTAGACCAGCATGCGCATCCTCACAGTCTGATCAGGATCCATGCTGTTTGCTATCAGTTTCTCTACTTGTTGTAGAGTTTGAAAGCGAACAGCATGGATCCTGATAAGACTGTGTGGATGCGCAGGCTGGTCTGGATCCATGTTGATCGCAAACGCACTATGTTTGTTTTGTAGTGACACGGCTCATTTCTAGGATAGTGTTTACTGTTCAAGATCATTCCTTAGAAGGACCCAATGGTTCCAATATCGAACGTGTATTTTGGGTTCCGTCGATGATAATAATATATAAAATAACTCATAATATCACTAAAATTATGCAACAACTGAGACAAATAGCAAATTATTAGAGCATGCAAAACCGAATTATTAAAATATATTAATTTTTAACACAAAAGAAACCTAAAACGTCGATAAAAATGATATAACACACTTGAATGCATTAGGAATGCTATGTGGTATGACATAAACGTTTTTTTGCACATAAAGTACGGCGCAGAAGTTTAAAAAAACACTTATTTTCATGCTAGTCTGTCCCACTGTTTTTGAATATTTCAATGTTTTTTCAATCTATAATCACACAAAAAACAGGTCTAAAAAGTAACATATTTGTTTACAGTCAATAAAAAGGCAATAAAGTAAAATTTATAGATTCCACAAGATAACTTTGACATTCCAATTATTATGCTGTTACCACCACTATATTTATGATTGCCGTGAATACGTAGAAACTAGAACAGTTTGATGAAAGTAAACCTTACATATATAAATGCAAATTTTAGTGTCAATAATAACACCAGCTCTATTTTTTTAGACAATTTTTCTTCAAAAATTGCCTAAAACTTAACCAATAAGGCGCTTTGAAAGTTAGTAAATATCATAAACGTACAACAATTATTTCTGTTTACGATTATTTGAATATTTTGACAATATTTATTTTATTGAGAATATATGCGTAAAGTTGAACACACTTGCATAATTTTGCATCTTTTGTAAGACATTTAGAAAGAACCTGCTAGGTTCTAAAAGAATTAAAATTTTGTAAATATATATCATTTTTTAATTTGTCAAGGAGGGAAAGGGGTAATGTCTTTCTTGTTCATAAATTGTTTCATTTATACCTGGACTGAAATTGAATGTGGCCAATTTTTGGGAAACTAGATCAAATTGTCCGAAAATGTACATACAAATACATAACAAAATATTTTTACACAATGGAAAAGGATGAGAATGAAAGACATGTCTTATAGATTTTTTCTCATGTGGGGAACTATATGGTTTGTCGTTAATAAGTCATTGGTTAATACCTGTATATACTAGGCAAGGGAACAAGTATTAGTTATACACAGATATAATTATTATTTTAAATATAAACTTATATATAATAGATTAACCACAAGTTGATGTCTAAAATGTAAGAATATATATAAAAGACGAAAACAAAATAGAAGGGAAAGGAAAAAAGAGGGCGAGAGAGGATTACAGTCTCAATAAGAATGGATCAAAGTAAATCTTTTCGTTTTTTCTCTATAATTTGTACATTTGTAAATATAATAACGTTGTCCTGGTATGTAAGAGATTGGTCACCATAGAGAAGTTTATGAAGGTTTATGCTAGAGTCTTGTAAGTTAAGGAGGAATGTTCTGTGGACGGCATCGTATGCACAGCACTCGAAAAAGACATGTTGGGTAGTTTCAAGTTGCCCACAATTACACAAAGGGGTAAGAGAATTAAAAATAAACAGGTGGAGATTTAATGCGCTACTGTTCGTTCGAAGCCGAGTGTGAAGGACCTGCAGTTAACGACTACCTGTATAAAAGTATGTTGGTGTTTATTTTTGTCCTTGTTTAAGACAATGAGGATATTGCAGGGCTGTTTCGTATTATCTTTTATCACGAATAACTTTTATTTATTAAATTGAACACTTAGCATTTATTACCATACACCTTCATCATTTATGACAAAGTTCTAATAACAATTTATTGCCCAATATAAAGCGTTGTTTTTTGGGGTTTTTTTTTGCCTTTTGGAGGGTCAACATTTTCCTGATATTTATACATCTCAGAAGTGTTTGTCAAGCACTGTGGCCGTCGAAGAGAAGCTGCCCTGTACTTCACTCCAGTATGTTTATTGTCTTTCGGAATCAATCAGAACAGCAATTTTAAGTGTCGAAATTGAGTACTGCTCAAACCGGTGCTAGGTGTCGTGAGGGACGTTGCACTTTTTCAATATCAGTCAAGTACAGCTTCAATCAAACCGTGTCTGCAATTTTTATGTAATTTTGTTGTGATTACTGCTTCCGAGAGATAAATTTGTTTCCAAATTTGTTGTTGAAGTCGTAAACTTTTCTGTGATTTACACATTTTTAACCAATGTACTAATATCATGTATTATGTATTATTCAATTTGTTTATAAAAATATTATGAAATATATCGTTGTTACACTTTTATTGCATATATAGATATTTCAGTTGATAAATCTTTGATCTATGATGTTGCAAAAAGTAAAACTAGAAATAAAAAGTAAATAAAAGTAATTATCCGGATGCATTGTCTATGGTGGCTGATTTGTGTAATTATTGTTTTAGCCCTGCGTTCCCGCCAAGTGAAAAGTCGAAGATTAACTAGTTAAAATGGCTGGAGCTTATTAATTAACGAGAGCGCAGTACGAATTTTTTAAATAAAACTTCGCCCCGCGGCGGCGTAGAGTGAGAGTTAAGAATAATCGAATATATCATTGGGTTTGATAGAGGATAGGAAAATCCCAACCCTCGGGTGATCGGTTCCATCGGAAACGAGTTCCCGATGGAACCGATTGCCCGAGGGTTGGGATTTCCCCTTCCTCTATCTAACCCAATGGTTGATTTTCTTCTCACTCACCTGGACACACACATAAAATAAATTCATGCAAGATAAAACGTGACGAAAGCACGCTTATTAGGGGGGGGGGTGTGGTTGCAGCGCAAATTAATTTGACGAAAACACGCTAACACGTGTGGCGCGGGGCGAAGTTTAACAGATAAAACCTCGCCGCGCTCCCTTGCTAATGAGTGTGTTGTCGTCCCGCTACAACACCAAGCAAAAGTCGAGAATTTATAATATGTAAAAATGACGGGTTGCGGACGACGCTCACTAATAAACGAGGGCAAGGGGCGAAGTTTAATAAATAAAACCCTGCCCCACGAAAACCCGTTAATTAGCTTAGGCGCGGGGCGTTTAATATCTTAAATGTCGCCCCGCGCCACCGGTAATAAGCGTGTTTTTGCTCCGCGCCCCGCCATTTTAATTTCTTAATTCTCCACCTTTTGCTTGGGGTCGCGGGGCGAAAACACGAATTGCATACATCAGACATTATCATTTTTTGCAGTTATACACACATTCAAAACAAATGGATAAAAACGCACACAACTTTATAAATGTGTTCACTAAAGATTGAGTTAAATATCCATTAATAGACTTTAACGCAAACAAGTCAGGCGATATATATACAGACCGAAGCAATATTAATGCATATTAACATAAAAACGATTTCTTTTTAGAATATCTCACGCAATCTTCAGATTTTTTCTTTAAAATAACACATTTACATAAACGACAGTATAATATATCACCATAATAAAATTATTACGACGCAGAAATGGGAGATCAGAACAAGAGTGTTTTTGCTTGTTGGGGCCACTCAGGCGATAGTTTATTTTCAAGTTACAGTCATTTAAAATGTCATAAGCTAAATAAAAGACGCGAACACTTTGTTGTTGTTGAAACTTCAAAAAATTGACAGTAAATCTTAACACATACAGTCATTATATTTACACCTTTGAAAAAAAAAAACAGTCTACAGACTTGATGTTAATTTTGAACATTATATAACAATAAAACGCACGTTTATAATTTACGTTGAATAAACATAAAAAAGGCCTGTCGAAACCCTGACGACGTGATCCACAACAGTTAATGAATGGTAGTTATAAAATGGCTGTGGCCGTTACATTATCGTCGTGATCATCAACACCTAATCAATAATAGTTTATAACTGGCGATAGCCGATATAAGTATCGTTGTGATCATCAACACCTTAGCAATGGTAGTTGTCTGCCGCAGATATTATTTATCTTCGTAATTATCAACATCTAATCAATGGTAGTTGTCTGTCGCCGATATCATTATGTTCGTAATGATCAATACCTGATCAAAGGTAGTTGTCTGTCGCCGATATCATTATGTTCGTAATGATCAATACCTGATCAAAGGTAGTTGTCTGTCGCCGATATCATTATATTCGTAATGATCATTACCTTATCAATGGTAGTTGTCTGCCGCCGATATCATTATCTACATAATGATCAACATCTATTTCTATTCAATGATGGTTGTCTGCCACCGATATCATTATCCTCATAATGATCAACGTCTATTCAATGATGGTTATCTGCCGCCGATATCATTATCGTCATAATGATCAACATCTATTCAATGATGGTTGATAGTTAAATATGCCAACATTGCATAAATGCAAGAGCAAATTGCGATTTTGTTTGTTTGGATTCTTGTTGCGCACGTATTTGCGTGTGAATAAAAAATCAGTCAAAAGATATGTCAATACATTTTAAATCTTATATTGTTGTAACTATGATTTTTATTTCAATTGCCTCGATGAATTTGGCTAAACGTTGGCAGTTCGAAATTGACATACATACTTTAAACATATGTTTATATTTAATTGAGTGGTATTTAAAACAGTCACTTTTTTTCTCGAAATAAATCATTTACAATAGATCAGGGACGTATTCATGCAGAAAATACAGGCCTTTTATATTAGTCGGAGGTCGTGTTTGTCAATGTATCTTATATCTCTATAATACTTTGGTGTGATAGAACGGCCTTTAGAAAAAAAATGAACAACAGCTTCGTGGTGTTCTAGGAAATAAAGCACATTTCTTTCTTGACACTTGTCAATGGCTTGTTTATGCATTGTGCTCAAACATTTTTGGTGCTTCAAATCTGATTATTTTGTATAATGAAAAATGCTTTCATCTCATGTTAGAAAAACGACGAATGTCATATAAGGATATCATTTAAAGTATTTCTAGAACGTTAAACTTGCTCCCTCTGCTGGTCTGATAATTGCAAATTGGGTATACATTTAGAAGACACTCGCTTAAATTTCAAGCGACTTTCTAGAAGCATTTGAATTGACCCTTTGTATGTCCCTGTAAGATTGGTTAACTAGGTAAGTAATTTCAAGTCTTACAGCTTTATCAATGGGCTTTCTTAAAGGTTTCTGCTTTTTCTCTGTTTATGAATATTTCTGTCGGTATAAATAGATGATACTTACAGGCATCTTTATTGACTACAGACCATATTTCAAATTTAAGCATACAAAATGTATTTCATAGTATCTATTCAGTTATCTAGGGGCAATTAAATATATTGCATTTAAAGATTATCCACTGTATCCAATTCATTTTTGGAGATGTATTTCGCCTTGGCCAAGACGAATAATAAAATGTTGATTCACCCACAACTAGGTATAGAAATCAGAATGTAATAAACAGTAGGCTCCTACATGATATGGATGATTCAGCTATTCTGTCATTTGTTAAAACTTACAAATGACATTCTACCAGTCAATGATTCATTGACATTTACATATCTCTAAAATATATGTAAGTTGCAGCTGGAATTGAACTGACATTCAACTATCTTTGGACGTGAAATATACAGGTGCTACACTTCATTTGTCTTTGTTTGGTTATTCCATGGCAATATATTCCGTTTAAAATGTTATATATTCTGTACAGGAAACTTGATCATTTGATTATCTATCCACATTGAGATTTCGAACATCAACATCATTTAGATTGTTTTTGGTTTAAATGCATGTTCGCTTTTCTTTAAAATTTAGGAATTGTTCGCACGAAGCAGCACTGTCTTGAACAAACAGTTATGTCAGCATTTGTCGATTTATGTTCCAAATTAAACATTGTACAAGCTTAAGCGTTCCTTTTATTGCAATGCATTACCTACAGCCCCAACTAAATACATTTCTTTGCGCTTTATAATTGATTATTTGTTTCTCCTTTATATTAAGACAGATAATTGTTTTAAAAGCACCGTTTTCCGGAAACAATCTTTATGACTACATTTGGCTCATTCCGTTAAGGATAAGTCATTACGTTTGTTTCGAAGTTTTTTCGTTTTAACAACTATCAAAGGCAAAAACCCTAAATGCATAAGAGTGGCTCCGGAGGCTTGTGTATCATGGTCGCTCGCTTTTAAGATCAGCGAATTGTTCTTTCTGTGTATATAGTCTACGAATTGTAGGTAAATACCCATTTTGTCGAGGAAAGACAACTTGGTCTGATTGCGTTGCAGACTAGTTTTTGCTTCGTTTGGTGAAGCTGTACATATCCGAATAAAACTTCAACCCGATGTGTTCATTGCATTTATTAAGTCTACACATTTGAAATAAAGTCTATAATTTTTTGCTACAAAGCTCTTTAATCAGGTAGACACAAAATGGCATCACTTGCATTTTTCCATTGCAGAAAACGTCTGTTTTTATAAAAAAGGGAAGAAATGAAAATAGCATACACATTTACTTTTCTTGATAGTTGTTTCCCTTTCACCTTTGAAAATGTATATGTCCATTTCTTAATGCGCGTTTCATTAATCATTTTCGAAGTTATGAGACGTTTTAATGAATTGGGTCCAGGAAACATTTGTTTAACTTGATAAATATATGATCGATAGGTTTCGTAAACGTTAAGTTTTGTACACTCAGGTACCCCCTCAAACCAAAATGCTACTGGCAAGGTACTGAGAATAGCACCAACTTAAACATAACATTTGAAGGGGTGTCAAGAGTGGAGACTGAGAAAAGAAGGAAAGAACATGTCAACTATTTATCATAAACCATTTAAAATGTAACGAAACAACATGAAAATACGCCACGTGAGCCTCATAGTGCCAGTGTGGTTACAAACAAAGCTGTAAGTAAATCTAGACAGTTTGAAATAAAGTTTACAACAATAAATTTACAAAAACGCTTTTGTACCATACGGCAATGTTGTAAAGATGTTACACTTTCATTATTCTTAAATAATGCCTATATGAAATGACCATCATGTTAACAATTAGATATTGGTGATGCAGCTTTAAATGACATAGATCATCCTAAAAGTGTAATGTAATTGTATCTACAAAAAGTAATTTATATTAATAGAACAAAATAGGCGACCAAATTGAATTGTAGTGTATATCTATGGCTGTGGTTTTGTGCAGGTTAGTCAATAAAAAAGCCTTTATACTTATTTGGTCATCATTTTAATGAAAGAATGATTGATTATAAATAATTTTTATGAAATTGGATGATCACCTAGAGTAGATCTTTTGTTGTAAACTGATTTGTCAAATTATTATTTATGTATATGCATATATGTTTATCGTAACAAATAGAATTGTCCACAATTTTGCATTTACTAGTTTTTTTACCATATTCATACATTTTGTGCAATCCAGTCTATAATAACACATATCCTGTTTAAAAAAATTGTTTCGTTTTTAGGATTATTTTTTTGCAATCCTTAAAGTGGTCAATTTTAGCAATACTCGGTCAAATATTTGTATTTCTGCTGCTTCTTCGAAGCGTTCGTATGATATGTTCACTTTTAAATTCTGAAAGGCATAAATCATTTACATTATTTGTCTAACGTTTAACTCGGTATATTTACTATCTTGGCCTAGTTTCATAGGTATTCTATGAGATCTTAGATCATGTCAAAGGGAATGGCTTTGAGAATTTTAAATCCCTGTAAACGCCTTTATTTATGTTTCTTCATCCTCTTAATGATCTTGTCCATATGATGCATTTCTTTATTTTAAAGCAATAACCTCAAAGTCAGTAATCTATTTTACAATTAGATACTGATAAATTAGACCGATTTGTTTTTCAGATCTCAATGAAGATTATTTGTTGGTTTCTTTAATATTTTCTGGATGCAGTTGAAATTGTTACAGGTTGTCAGTTCAGCAAATGAATTTGTCCGTTGTGTCTGCGTTCATGTGAAGTCGTCTGATAATCTATTTTATACAATATTCAAATATCAATACACAAAAAATGAATAACATTTCAGCATCTCAGCTTATACTTTTATTTACAATTTGACATTATTCTGCAAATTAACACAACTTGCACACAGTCAATAAAAATACATGATCTCAGCTTTCACTGGGTGAAATGTATTTCTATTGCTCGTTGAATGGAAGGATAATCTGTTTGCGTATATTATGTACATATTGAAAGAGTTGTTAGAAAACAAGAGTGAAACTTTTCAACTATCAAGTGTATCTAAAATATCCTGATGAAAAACAAGTCAAACAAACGAACAAAACTGAATACCTCTTTTGTCCACTGAACTGAAAAAATATGTACAGCACACACCTTTCGTTATTTTAAGACTGCATATTTCATAATCACTAATCAATAAGGGAATGCTTGTGAAAAGTTAACGGAATCCGTACGAAAATGCGTTGCCATTTCCTCGAAGTGAACCTAACATTTAATATTGTCGCATAGAGGTGAAAAGATATTAAGATTTTCAAATTAGAAAATGTTCACATAAGTCCGTGAAATAAACACAAAAGACCAAGGTTTATTGTCAGTTCACATTCTTTGATACTATACTGGTGATTGAGCATTTAGATTGACTTTGACTACTTGGCCGTTGGTGTCAATTGCAATAGCTGGGTAAAGGTCTTGCGTTGTTAGTAATTTTGTTTCTCCGATCTGGAATATGATTAAAGATAGTAGATAAAAAAGACAATGGCTCAAAAGCTTAAGCGTTTCCATTAACAATCTAACACAGAAAAAACAACTAAAGAAAACATGAAAGAAATAATATATTGCTTGGAAATGAGACGATAATTAAGTAACAAGTTTGAATCAGTTATTTACAAAACTTAAGCTTACAGTTTTAGTTATTTAATCTTTATTTAACTGTAGAAGTGGTACAAAGAAGTGATAGATTTGAAAAATGGTAAACGAATTCAACGAAAAGCATAGCGGTTAACTTTTTCAGGTATTTGTTATTTCTAAAGGATCTGATAGAAGGCTAGTTCAGCAAACTCATAAAATTTATGACCTCTTTCACTTTAGTCATGAAGCACCCCGATTCAAACTAAAAGGAATATACATAAAATTGCAAACGTTTCTTAATTAAAGATTTTCCAAAAAAAAAAATCTTCTTCCCTCAAATAATAATAATACCAATAATAAAAACGAATACAAACAATCAAATAACCAAACAAACAAATATATGATTATACACATTGAACACAGATTGTCAGTAAGTTATCACGTTTTGACTTACAATTTACACGTGGTCATTAATACAAATTGAAAACAGATTGTCATAAATATTGATAAATTGAATTTTCCTAAAGACTTTAACATCTAAAAATTATACTATTATTAGACTTTTATGACGCCGAAAATAAGATGCTAAAAAAGATTATATAATATGCTGTATTCGTTTTACTGGACCTTTGTTATCTTCTGTCCAATATCACCGAGTAAAAAATGTAAATTGATACATGTATAAAACACAGATTCAAACATGTTACCTTTTGTCCATTCTTTGTGAAGAAGACATTAACACAAAACATTTCCTTGCTTAATATTCCACAACCCATCTTATCAGATTCACTACAAGGGGCAATAGCCGCTCCGTATTTATTTTCGTTGAAAATTCTAGAGTTGGATTAAATTCATAGCAATTCAGACAATTACAGACAATTAAAAAAATATATTAATAAAAATAAATACAGTCGACTCCACATATAACGAACTCGCTTATAACGAATTATCGTGTATAGCGAACTAAATCTGACATCCCCGGCCGATACATTCTTTATTCTATATTAAATCACGTCACTAAATACATACTTGTTTAATACGAATTTTTGGCTATAGCGAACCATTTTAAGGCCCAAAACGGTGAAAAATGTAAATTTCCTCTGATAAAACAAAACTGTTTAAATTGAAATATTGAGTTGCGTTCGATTACGATCACCACATGCATACCGCTATCCTATAATTAATTCGAGTGATTGCAAAGGTAAGTTATGGCTTTAGAGAACAAAGATTTTGATAAAGGTTCTCAAAACTTAATTTTGTACTTGAACGGTAAGTTTGTATTTCGCATCATCAGTTGATTCATTGATGTTAATATCCGATAATTACCAAAAAATGATGTTTGTATGCAATATTAACCCAACAATAACAATAACAAACATATAACAAAATAATACAAATGGTAAGCACTTTATAGACAAGTTCTACGTGTCTAAATATATGCAGACAATATATTGTTCAATTTAGTACCTTGCAATAAAGTAACCGCAGCCGTAAAATACTGATTACACTTTGACCAGTGACAGATATGGCTTTTTCACGGCTAATTTGCCCACCCAAACAAGTCTGCAAGTTGTTGCTACTTCGCTTTTAACGAACTTCGGATATAAGAAACGATATTTTAATGCCCCATTGAGTTCGTTATAAGTGGAGTCGACTGTAAGTGTAAAACTTTACATAAGGTTGGTCACATTAATTGTGGCTGGTTTGTATCTGAACCTCATAATAGTGATAATCAATAATACTAAACATATTTGTAAACAACAACAACTATAATGATGATGAATAATAATTTCGATGCGACGATGATGCTTCACACCTTTGTTTTTGGTGCTACGAATAAATAAGTCATAAAAAGCAACTTTGAAACGGACGGTTAAGATCACCGCCGTATCATTAAGCGGAAGGGTTACTTTTAAATACAATGACATTACACGATATGAGGTTATCAAGATATTAAAGTCGAATATTACATCATCACGCAATTTGTGTTTAGTTTTAAAATTTTGTGATAAAAATAATTTCGTTACAAATTGAGCTTTACCATTTGAAATAAATAAATTATAATAAAAACAAAAACAAAAAAACAAACATACAACCAACAACTTACCGACCATCATCAGAATGATACGCAACTGAGCCTTTTCTCCAGCCAGGAAACTGTTGCACTGGATAGTTTACAGGCACGAGACCAATTGCTATATTTGTAATAAAATGCATACACATGTTTAACCAGGGATATAAATGAAATTGTATTTTAAGCTGAAAGAGCTATTGTACGCGTCATACTTTAGCTAAGCTTGTTGGTATCTTCAAATTAAATGAAACTGGTTCAAAATTCACGTACTTATTTTAGGACATAATAGTATGACAGTGTCCAAGGCATATAAATCTAACACGGACTTTGACCGAAATATGGTCCTTTGAACGTAGAAATTTCTGCATACCCAAAAATGTTTTTTTTTTCATATCCCAAAAGATTTTTAATCCGTGTGGTTTCCTGTCAAAGTTTCGAAAACAATACTAATATTATTAGCCATTTATCTGAACAACTGTTGCATTTAGACAGTTTGTACAGATATAGTGATGTAGTATTTTGTATTGAAGTCAAAATACTACTTTGTTTATATTTTACTACTTTGATGACACACTATTTCTCATTACAGGCTATTTTCTTCAGGTAACAAGCATCAAACACGCTCTTAAACCATTATGTAAACGTTATAAAACGCATATATGACATTTCGGAAGAAGGAAAATAGTAAATCGTTTCTGAGGCATAACGTGCCTTCGAGCCTTGAGCTTAGTTGAGCATGCGCTCCAAGTTACAGCTCTTGCTTTTTAAAAAAAATCATATCTGCATTTCAGATACATTTAGTCAGTACAGTATTGATCACTTTTTTTTTCAAGCACACATTTTATTAAAATCTAAGTAAACACTTTTCATGAACAATGAACTAAGGTGACACAATATTAGAACATAGCTCTAATTGGAAGAACAGCGATTATGGAACCTTATCCTGTCAACATATATTTTCCCCAGTTTCTCAGAGCCTCATTCATTCAAACATTTAAAAGAATCATTTACTTACCAACAGAGCCGCCCTTTCTATTATGTAGTATCTCCAACTCAAAGTAGCTTTTTGTCGTCATTTTGGTGTTACCAAAAATATACCATTTGAGTCGCCAAAATGCGTATATCTGGAAAAGTATCAACACTATTATTAATAAAAGCATGAACATTTATGTTCGAAAGAAAAAGTATGTTCTTTGCTCACAAATAATTACTTTTTATGTAACTTACAATGCCAACCAACATTTTAATGTATTTTTCACCGTCATGCATTATTATTCCGAGAGCCATTCATCATTGATTTTATCATACTAAAATGAACTTTATAGTGTGTTAAAACTTTCACCAAATGTCCAGATTCTATCAAGAAGCATACTCAACATCACTGATTACAACTCAATAAATCAGTTATTGAACTGTTACAATAAAACATTTACTGTGAACATTTTTTATCGTGCAAAGAAAAACAATAATCAGTTATTCTTTATTGCAAGACGCTTAATACACCGTGCGCATTTGCAAACGTCTGTGGCATAAAAGGAGAGCGGTCAAGGGAGATAACAAAAGCATTAAGTTTTTCGAAGTCTATTTAGAATACTCGCCCCTGGGGAATATTGCAATATTGATCCCATCAATAAGATAAATCAAAATAAAACGATGTCACATAAGGCTTTATAGTAAAATGTTCACGTGAGTTATAAAGTTTACTGTCGCGTATGTAAAAGATAGAGCATGATCTACTTTAGCTAGACAACAGTTTTACTTATACAGTTGAACTTTGGTAATTTGAATTTAAAAGGACTTACGCAACTGGACTTTTAGAAATCTGAGCTTCGACTCATGTATCAGTTTTAACTTAATTGAAAAAAGTCGACGCTTACAAATGATTCACAAAAGGCGTAAAAAACTGAAAGGACCATTAATTAATTATTTAATTTATTTCAATTAATTTCTTCGAATTTTTCTGTACCTACCATAAAAAATTGACGCAAATCGAACACATCGATACATGCTCATGCACGTAAAAAGGTTTTAACAAACAATATATATGGGGAAATCGGGACTTTCAGTTTACACATACAGAATATCGACTAAATGAATTTCGATATATAGATGTTCTGTGTTTAGTCATGTCGGGGTACATTTCCTGGAAGAATTAAACAAGGTTATATAACATAAACGGGATTAAATGAGCCTACCTCAAGCAGTCATCATCAATTTGCAAAAATTCTACTCTTTGCGTCAAATCTTTTAAGCCGCGACTCTGTAAATTAAAGATAACGTGTGCATGAACATAAATTTGCTTTAGGGGACTCAGCTGAGTAACCCAATAATTAATTTTGTTATAATTATATTTACCTTTCAAATCGGCATAAAAGTCCATAAAGGGATTGACAAGGAATTATATTCTAAGTATATTTCATTATTTCCTTTGCATTTTGTTTTCATTTTATGTGCTTCACTTGATGTTTTGAAATAATTTCAAGTTTTAAGTCTCTTTGACATAAGTGTTTTTTCTTAAATGACCCAATGAGATGATGGGTAGTTCACTACTAGCTAAAGTGCTTGAAACGCTGCTAGATAATGTATTATGCATATGTTGTACAATCAAAACTCATCCAACTGAAACTAAAGTACAATTTTATAAACATATAATTAACTTGAACGGAAACAAGTGAAGTGTTGATAAGTTAAGATGAGAATTGTGTAATTCGTTGGTTATGAGGAAACAAGAAAGGGGAAACTCATCGATTCTTAAGATATTAATAGGACAATTGCTACACACACAAATGTGTATTAAAATACTATGATTATGAAACAACAACACAACATTACACTTAAAATAATGAACAACATACAATATGCAAATAATGCCACAAGTGTCCTTAAAAAAATACCAAGACTAAAAGCTGGAAACGATGTGAATTTTACTTTTATATTTCTTTTACCTGCTTTCCATTTCCAGGCATTGCGTTCTCTAGAATAAAGTCGCTACCTGCATCTACTTCATCTGCAGAATAAAGAAAAGTTACATCAATTTCGAAAAATGTTCTAGGTAGATTCGTAAGAATTGTAAAACACAGTGTTACTCCTACCATATTTAAAATAATAAAGTATATTCTGAAGATGTTGCTTTGATTTCATGCATAACATCATCGACAATAATAATTTGGCAATATATATTTTTTAATCAGATATAAATAATCATATCTAAACAAAAGAACATAATGATGTTTTGAAAATTGTGACAATGGCTTATAATGCATAATAATTCTTTAATGACCAACAAAATATGACATTGATTGGTCATTAATTTTAGATGATAAATTGTTACGATACATTAGTTCGAGACTTCGTATGCGATAAATGCCAACTAAATTTAATTAACTAACCATTTTTGAATTTAATATAGCCAATCGACCTGCATTTGTCCAAAACAGACTCAATAAGGCTGTCCTTTCGAAAAAGGTATCTTTCTGTCGTATTCTGTTTTCTTAAGTCACGAATCGTGGTAGATATCTCCTCTAAGGCATTTTTCAAGCTTTCAAATTTTACAAACAATTTGTTTGGTTGGCACTTGTCTGCTTTAAATGATTCTTCCATTGATTGTAGATTACGTTGCACCACTGTAGTCTTGCTCTTAAGTTCTGTTTGCTCTTGAACACTTTTGTCTTTGAGTTCGTTTGATTCGGCGCAAATATCCGCTGCGAGTTGGTTGACATGATCGATAAGAGAGTCTCTAAATTCCTGTACGTCAAGAGTAAATTGATCATGAACATTCAAGTTTGCATCGATATTGTTTCTTATTTCCGATAAGCAAGCTGTGATCTGAGAGCTGCATTTCTGTAAATTTTCTTCAAAAGATTTAACATCTTTGCTACTTTCAAACTCGGCAGCCTTTTGGGGAATATACACTACATCACACGCCTTATGTTCGATTATCATGCAAACCGAACAGCCACACATATTGTGGGCTGCACAATAGAATTTCACGGATTTTTTCGAATGTTGCTTACACTTTTCAAGTCCTTCTACTGATTGATTTAGACTGTTAGGCGAGGTTGATTTCTTTTCGAGTAACACGTGTTCTTTACAAAATTTACTTTTACAATGATGACGGAAGCACGTTGTGCACATGTATTCATCACACTCACGACACCATCCATCAGCAAGTGTTTCATTACTATCATCTTGACAGGGTTTACAGATGTTTATATTCATACTTGAATCGTAAGACATTTTACTTAGAGCAATTCTAATTTTGTTCAAGTCTGAAAATAGATAACCAGCTATATAAGTACATTTATATACATTCTTTATTTATATTCAAACCTATATTTATTCTCTAGACATTTTACATTGAACGACTCTATTTTCTTTCAGAGCAAAAATGACTCACAAACCAGATTAGACCATTCAAATTTAACTACTAATTGACAGGGTGTACACAAATGTTATTTATTTTTAATCAAAACTGAATTGTTAATTGCCATTCTACTTAAGAGACAAACTAAGGTATGTTCTTCTATTTATGACACATTGGTAAACAAAGAAGAGGGCCAAGATAGCCCTAGATAGCTCATCTGACCCATCGAACTCATCGTCACCATATTTGATGACAACTGAGTCAAAATGTGACCACTAAAGTGTTAACAAGGTTTTTCCATATTTGGGCAGTGTGACCTATTTTTTACCCCGTGTGACCAATATTTGAACATTTGAACCAAATATGAAAAACATTAGTCAGTAAAAAACACTGTTTAAGCTATGTATTATAAATGGCACTCTTGACTTTGACGAACTGACCCCTAATTCAATTCAAAAGACAAATGCCATGCATGTTATCTTCCAACCAATTATGAAAGGCAGCATTCAATAAATTAAGGCTGTATGAGCTAAAGTGTAATCATTTTCTTAGCATTGGTGACCCACCATCCAAAGGTAAAACATTTCTCAATTTATGTTCCTTTAAAATAGACATATGTCAATAATAAAGGTTTAACCATTAAAAGTGTAAAAAAATCTATTTTTTGACCTAAATGACCGCTAACTACACCTGAAGGAAAAGGATCTCCCTAGGCATTTTCCGATTATTAAACATGAACTACATCAATCAAAAAGTTAAAGATTGTACGATCAATAACGACCGGTGACCTTGACCCTAGTGATTACTAACTCGAACAAAAGTTAGTGCAACAAGGCTAGTGTGTTGTATTGAACCATGATACCTAGTATCTCTGGCTGGGGCTAGTGTGGTCGGCCGTAGTTATTATATATACGCCCAACATGGGGTAGATCCTTAAGCATGTGCACATCAGGCATTTAGAATTTGGTCAAGCAAAGCGACAGGTACCTGCGAAGAAAGTCTGTGACAATCACCGAGCCCAATTGGTCAATATCAAAACCATTTATCCCTTTGAATTGATAAGTGGAATATACTGAAGAGCTGAGAGAACGAATGAAGAAAACCAGAGAGATAGTAAAGTCTTGTGCTTGTAAAGCACAGACGAAGCAGAAATACTATTATGAAAAGAAGGTTAAAGTTGTGAAGTTAAAGAAGGGAGATCAATTTTGAGTAAAAATCAAGAACAGAGGTTAAACATAAACTTGTTGAAAAGTATTTACTATTTACTTAAAGAGCAAGCCAATCACTGACATACCAGCATTTGAAGTTAAATAGAATGAGACAGGTAAGATCAGAAGGGCTGCATTGAAATACTCCATTGAGAAGTAAAGTAGGAGATGATTTAAAGAACGATAATTATGATGAAGAAGTACATATCATTTATATTAATTGAGACTGGATGTATCCGGAAGAACGATAGAATATTGTAAACAAGATCAACGCGGAAATGTGGAGTTAAATTAACACAACCTCCACAATGACCAGTGGCCATGGGCCCAGGAGGACCAAAAACAAAAACAGGACAGGGCAAAAGGTAGCGCACATACAGGATAATCACTTAATAATACATTAGATTAAATAAAAGAAATGATGTAGCCAAAGAATATGTGGTGTATATATAGAGGAACATGTAGAAATTGAGTTTGGAAAATATATATACGATTATAACCGGAATCAGACTAGTTTGTTGCATCAGACCAGTTTCTGACAAGTTTCGACATTAAAGAAGCTCCACCCATTGAAACATTCTACAGGTTGTCCACGTTTATCAAATGTCGGATGCGAGTGACTGTCGTATTCGTCAAAATATTGAGGAAGAGTAGATATTGATAGTTTGCTATAAGGCGACAACAGACACTTTCTGTGGTACACACATAAATGACATTTAAACCAACATATTTGTGTAATAATTGTCATTTATTTAATCTGTGTGCATTAAATGTCGTTGATAATCATAAAAAATAATATATTTGTAAAAAAATGCCTTTGTAAATGATTGATTTTGAATAATAATCCTAAAATTTTAAATCGTCATAGCAAAGTCATTTTTTACTTTTTGTCATCAAATATTTGGGATATAAACATACTTATAATATCTGGAGAACCGTGTCTCAAATTTTTTTATCTTTTCTCAAAAAAATATAACGTAACGTCAAACATTTTAAGCGACATTTTTCAACATATATATTACGTAATTAACCATAAATAAGTCGCTGATTGAGCAAACAAAAATCCCTTACACGGTTGCCTCTGTAAATGAATTTCCTTTCACATGCTTAAAACTGCATGTTAATTGCTTGATTATTAAAAAAGTTATGCCGATTCAAAGTAAGTCCGACCCGCATCAAACGAAGTGTCATAAATCGGCTGTTTTCTCTTGGACCCCTGCATTTCACGCTAATTAATTGCATAACACACAAATATCGCACCAGAGAGGGTCAGAAGTTGCGGTTGGAACGCATTTGCGCACCGCTAGCGAGGCATTTAATTGTTTCACTTTTTAAGTTTATTATTATTACCATCAGCATTAGTTGTATAATATTCCAGTGTCACTTTGCCTGTGTATTCGTGTATAACATTCCGTTCATATATAAATTAAAATAACAAAAAACCTGAGCTTCTGACAGGGAAATTATATATTTTTTCTAAGCAAAACATCTCATTTTAGGTATTTTCATTAATAATTTACTCCGTTGTCACCTTAACTGAGGATTCAACAAATGTTAACAAGAATACGGCGTAATTTAAAAGACAAACTTAACTTCCTAAGTTTACATGATTACGCGATACAAGTTGCGGTTACATACTCTAACAACATTTTATGACCCAGTGACATCTGACCAATTAAAAAGTTGCTGATTAATATCAGTTTATAGCAGACTTTTCTTCAAATCTTGACGTGATTAACTGTCCGTCTGGTATCTGTCGCACATGTCACGTGACTATCCGTAAAATTTGAGGCACTCGGTGGGGACGCATGGAACGCATTTGCGCACCGCTAGCGAGGCATTTAATTGTGTCACTTTTTAAGTTTATTACAATTACCATCAGCATTATTTTTATAATATTCCAGTGTCACTTTGCCTGTGTATTCGTGTATGACATTCCGTATAAATTAAAATAACAAAAAAACTTAGCTTCTGACAGGGAAATTATATATTTTTTCCACCAACTTGATATAAATGCTTCACATATCTTAATAGAAATAAAAGGTATTACTCGATCATTATGATCTGACCTTCTTGACTTCTATTCTCATAAATGTCATCTATGCACGGCATAGAGATACAGTTTCTACTGGGATATACAAATAATTTCATACTTATTCCCAGGTTTACTAGTGCTGTGTTCAATTTACTGGGCGGAGCGTTATCGATAATTGACAGGTTACGCAAATAGCAGATTAAAGTGGTATAGGTACTAACTGCTTCCAAAATTAAATCACGAATGTGTTTAAAAAAGGTTGATAAATCTACTAAGCAAAACATCTCATTTAGGTATTTTTCATTGATAATTTACTCCGTTGTCATCTTCAGTGAGGATTCAACAAATGTTAACAAGAATGCAGCATAATTTGAAAGACAAACTTAACTTCATAAGTTTACTTGATTACGCGATACAATTAATAAAAAATAAACGATTATGTAACACGAGTTTCATATATGTTTTATGTACGTTTCACTACATTATTTGTATAACTTCTGTTTTGAAATCTTTCAGGAGAGAGCAGATTTGTTAACTGGTATAAGTTAAAGTGTTGCACTCATGCACTATTTACGTTATTTACGTTATCACTCTCTGTTAACTCACCCTTGTTTACAAATTTAAGGCTCAGATATAATAAAAAATAAGATTTTATTTTAAAAAAAGTAATATAATTCTTTTTTTAAACAACACACCATTAATTTTAAAGTTGCGTTTTTCATATTTTAAAACGTTAAAAATTTCGCGGGTTTTAAATAGCGCGGAATTTTTTACATTTTTTAAACCCTTTTACAACAATTAAAATAGTTTTAAAAAATTTTTAGGATTTCCCAAGATAATCGGGGTACAAAACCCCTAAAAAATTTAAATAGCTCAATTTTCCCTTTTTTTACATCGTAAATTTTTTTAACCCGTAAAAAATTTATGGGGGGGAGGTTTGGGGAACCCTGGGGATAAATCCATTTTTGTTGGGGTTTGGGAATAAGTAATAGTTACCGTACGGGGAAATGGGTTCCCATGTATAAAAGACCTGGGTGAAGATTTGAAGACCCGGGGAGAGCGTACATCGGGGTTCAAAAAACCCCAACCAGGTTGTAAAAAACTTTTGGAATATTCCCATGCGGCTTTCTTCTTACATTTTCTTTGTTTTTTTGGGCCCAAATTTAATGTATGCTTAAATTTTTAATTCACATTTCTTTGATTTTTTTAATTTTCCCTTAAACCCCTAGATATTTTAAATTTTTATTAAAAATTTTTAACCCATTTTCACATTTAAATTGCATAAATTGATGATATAAATGTTTTAAATATATCAATGGGAAAAGAAAAAAAAGGGAAAACCTTATGATGTTCAAAAATAAAAATTAAAAAATAAAAAATTTTAAAAAATCAACTTTCAAAAAACAAAAAAAAAATACTTAAATAAAAAGGGATAAAAAACCCTTTGGTAAAAAAATGTTGTTTTAAATTGGGACTTTTAATTTTTTTTCAAAAATATATCCAATAAATTTAAAAATGACTAAAAAAACTTGAAAAACCCAAAATGTGTAAGGGGTGGTCCCGTATGCAAATTTTAAAAAGATTTGATATCATGTTAATTGGTTTTTAAAAATTTTGGGAAATTTAAGCTGGTAAATAAAAAAATTTCCAACCACTATCCACCCCTTAAAGGCTTTGCGCGCAAAAAATCCCCCTTAAAAAATTACAAAAAAAACGGGGGAAAGGTTTGGGTTGATAAATCTGTTTTTTTTTAAAGAAAACCGAAATTGTGGCACTTTGTCGAAAAAACCCAGGGCCCGAACCTTTAAACTTTTTCGATGATTAAAATTTATGTTAATGGTAATAAACCCCGTGGGTATCCGCGATGGGCTTTAAAATAAAGGGGGGAAAGGGAAAAATTAGTCAGCGTTTTTTTAAAATTAATCTTTTTGTTTCCCAAAATTAAACAAAACCCCGGAACAAATTTAAAAATTCCCCGGGTTTTTTCCAAAAGTTAAAATAGGCGTTTTTTAAATTGTTGGGTACTTTAAACCTTAAAATGGTGATTTTAAGCCCTTAACATTTTTTCGGGTTTAAATCTCTAAATTTTCCTCTTTTTAAAAGATTTCCCAAAAAAATTGTGTTCCAATAAGCATTATTATAAAGATATTAAAAAATTTTAAGATTTAAAATGTAAAAAAAAGGGAAGGTTTTGTAATTTTTTTAAAAATAAAATTTTATTCAAATTCAAATTTTTCCCAAATTTTAAGAAATGAATGCATGAAAATTTATTAAATTTTAAATATAATGTGCACAAATATTTTCCAAAAACTTTCTCTTTATTTTTCTTTGTTAAAAATTTTTTAAATTTTGCATGAAAAATATAAAATCGCATTTTTAATTGTTTCCCAAATGGTGGTTAAAAATAAAAAAAACATGAAAGGGATTTTAATTACTTCCTCTTAAAAAAGCCTGAAAAAAAGATTTAAATTTTTCAAAAAAAATCACCGGGGGCACGTAAAACCCTGCTAACTGCAAACGTAATTAAGAAACATAAAAAAAAAAATTTAAAACCCGTTTTTTTGGCTAGTCTGAACTAGAAAGGGTTTAAACCTTTTAAATGCTTTTTCTTTTTTTTGGGATTTTTCAAAACCCTAAAATTTTTATTCTAAAAATGGGTGGGGAAATGATTTTGAAAGTTTGCACAATGTTATTTTGTGTCAAATTAGCTGAAATTAGTCTTTTTCTTTTTAAACTCCAGTTGAAATTTGGTAATAAGTTAATATTTAAAAATGCAAAAAACCAATCCCCTTTTAATGCATTTAAAACCTATCGGGAAATATCTAAAGTTCGTGCTGACGTTTCTTTTCATAAAAAATTTCCCCACAATTTACAAAAATGTATTTCCAACCCATTCATTCAGAAAACCTCGTTGAGTTTTTTTAAATTTTTTAAAAATTCTTAAAAATGTTTACGGGCCATTTAATTGAAAACTTTAAGCATGAGTTTCGTTGTTTTTTACATTTAAATAACATTTTTTATCGGGAAAAAATAATCAAAAACAATTTTTTATAAAAAATTAACCAAAAGTTTTTTTTATTTAACTATTTTAGATAAAAAAAGGTTTTTAAAACTTTTTATTTTTAAGCTTTGAAATAGCTTTTTAAATTTTTTCG
This sequence comes from Ruditapes philippinarum, assembly GCF_026571515.1. NCBI lineage: Eukaryota > Metazoa > Mollusca > Bivalvia > Venerida > Veneridae > Ruditapes > Ruditapes philippinarum. The sequence continues at coordinate 34,983 of NW_026854686.1, read as the reverse complement.
GTTTCCCATATTTTAAAACATGTATTTCTTTTAAAGTCCCTCTCCTTTGAGTTAAAGAAAATTTAATGCTTTCACCTTTTAATATGTTTTTTCGGTAAAATCCCCGGACAAGGCTTAAATGAAAAAAAATGTTAAAATTTCCCCTTTTAAAACCACCGAAATTCCCTTTGACTTTTAAATTAAATCTTTTTCCCACCTTTTTTACGATGTATGAATAAAAATGTAAGAATCGGCGAAAAAGTTTTCCCTTTCAAAAGGGTGATCATGTTTTAATGCAAGCGTCTGGGAGGTACTGTCTTTCACAACCCCTGAAATAGTAAATGCATTTTCATTTACCCTTTCCTTTACCACGGACGTCAGTTAAAAAACAATTTCAAAAAAAAATATGTCAAATCGACAGTAATTTAAAATTTTCGCCACCCTTAAACGGGAATAAAAACTATTTTTGCCCAATTTTTGACTTTTCTTTTTCACCCAAAAAATCGCTTGGAATAAAACATGTATGTCACAAATTTATTTTATAATTAATAAAAAATTAAAAAGGTAAAAAGGGGAAAGGAAAAAAGATTTTTATTAATAAAAGGGGAAAATGTAAATAAAATTTACAAAAAAAAATTAAGGTGAACCACAAATTGCAATGAGGGTTTTGATTGAATAATTTTATTAAAAAAAACTTTTTTCTTTTTCTTTTTTAAATAAAGGAAAACATTTTATATTTTATTCCCAAATTTTTTGTTATGCAAATAAGCAAAAAAAATTTTATAAATTAAAAACTCGCAAGCACTGTTGCCTTCGTTTCCCCCCAAAACCCCCCTTTCTCTTGCACAGACTTGCAGGGTATTTGCTGTCCGGGGGGTTTATGTAATAAAACCACGCCCGAGGTAATGTTGATTTACAGTGGCAGGCCTGCAATTCTTCACCTCAAACAAAGACAAAAACTCTTTTTTAATATAAGGAAATCGAAACCTATCCCCGACCATGCAATAAGGGAACTTTTCTAATACTTTTTTACCTACAAAAGGCCCCAAAATTTTCCCGAAGTGCTATTTCTGAATTAAAGCTGCCGTCGTATTAATTTTTTAAATTTTTGTTTTTTTTCTTGACGCGAGACCCCAACCCCGTGCGGGAACGTTGAAAGAAATGAAGTCGCTTAATCTCCTGTCCTATTTTTTCTTGGTAAGGTAAATGGATTTAAATAGTGTAGTCTATGAATATTTAAGAAAATAATTTTTTAAAAAATGAAATTTAAAATCTGGGATAATTTAAAGGGTCGAGAAAATATTTCCCCCTTTTTTAAAAGTAAAAACTATTGCATGTCAATAAATATTTTATAAATTGGAAGAAAAACCTACACGTTTAAAAACATAAATGCTACCCCCACCCATTCTTAACCCATGTCGACCCATAACAAGCTCTGCTCAAAATATCTGTTTGCACTAAGGATGGAATAATTTTATCAAATTCATGCATTTATCGCCGATTTGAACTCCCCAAATCAAAACATTTATTCGGCTATTATCTCCTAGACTAAGAGTTAATATGTTTTAATGACTTGAACGTTGAACAGGTATAATTGAATACTTTCTAGATTGATATTTGTGAATAGGTGTCTTACACAGAGCAATATATATTATTTTGCCATCTGACAAGTTTGTTTTCTATATCAAATCAAAAGTTAAAAAATAGAAAACAATTAAGTGTTGCATAAAGATAAATTTGAAAGAATTCATATACCCTTACCGGTTTGATTCCTATTAATATAAGATAAGTAGATTTCAATAAAAATATTAACACAACATAATTGTTAACAAAATAACACATGTCATTGTTTGTTGTTTAATCTGTTGTTATTCAAATAAAAGGGGGAGAATAGAGGACAATTTTTGTCTTTTAATTTTCTAGTTTTACAAAAAAAGTTCGTTGTAAAAATACACTATTATATGTTAAGACGACGTTAAAGCAACTTTTGACTCTTCCTTAATTCCCCTTTTTGCAAAGGTTTTCCCCTTTTTGCCCTTTAAAAAACGTTTGCCTTTTAAAGAATTTTTCTGTTTTAAAAAAAAAAAAAGATTGGCACTGTTTTAAGTAATCCCAAAATTTCTTATTTATTTTCAGTCTGGATAGGAAAAAACCCTCCAAACCACCCTTTAACATGTAAAGATTTGATCAAAGTTTCCCCATTTTTTCTGTTATTTGTAAAAAATATGTTTTTTATAAAAAAAAATTTAAAATATGTTTAACAACCCCCCAATTTAAAAGGGGGCCCAACCAATGCCCTTCCCAACTCCCTTTTTCTTTCACCCTTTGATGTTTGGAAAAAAACGCAGCATCTTAAAGACGTTGTGAATGCCAGGAAAAAATTTTTCAAGAAAAAACGCTAAGAAAAAAACTTGTCAAAATTTAAAGTACAAAAAAACATGAATGTTGCCAAGTTTTCGATAAAAACCCATAGATTAGCGAAAGTAATTGTTAAATTTGCAGGAAATTTAAAGAAAAATGCTAAAGATTTATTTTCCCCAGAAAGGGAAACATAATTCATAAATGTACCCAAATTTTTTCGATGCCCGGGCATGGGTTTAAAGCGTAGTAAATTTTCCTTGAAAACAGACTACCCTCCAGGGCGCCGGGGTTTTGGGCCCATTCGGACATTTTTAAGGGAAAAAATAATTGGGAAAAGCCATGGGGCCCTCCTTCATGCTACGTTCCCCTTTACTTAAATGTATTTTTAAAAGTACCGTCAAGCGGTATTATTGGGTGTTAAAAATTTTTGGGAAAAAATTTCCCATTACACCTATGTACGGGATTAACCCAATCAGTTTACGTGTTATTTTTATTTGGTTTAATGTCCCCGTCTTCCGGGAATGTTATAAATATTTTTATTTTGTACTATATTTCGGTAATGTTGCAAACTTAAAACTAAAATTTTTAGTTTATTTTTCCCTTATTTTCCCTGTTTTTTTCATATTTTTATTTTTAGTTTTTAAATTAAATTAGTTGACACAATGCTGAAAGAAAGGGCTTTTGTTTTTTGTGTTCCTGTTTTTTTTTCCCTTGTGGATCCAAAATTTTAAAATAAAATCAAAAATTCGCAACTTTGAAGGAATTGTTTGTGTAGGGGTAATTAATGATAGAACATTTTTTTTTTAAAAATTTTTAAACTTCGGGAATTTTTTTTTTTTTTTTTTTTTTTTTTTTTGGGGGGGGGGGGTTTAAAACTTCTTTTTTACTGTTTATCTACTGCCCAAATATTGTTTTTTATTGCCAACGGTCTGCACTTCGTTGGGTATTATGACAAAAAAGAAAAGAGTCAAAGATGCGGGAGGGGGTATCGGGGGAATGGGGAAATTTTTAAAGTTCTTTAACTTTTTGCGACTTGTAAAAGTGTGTAGAGAGCCGTGCCTCTTTTGCTTTAAAACCCAGAAAAATTTTAAAGGGATGGCCAATTAAATGTCAGGGTTGTGTCAAAATTAATTTTTTTTTTTTGATTTTAAACCGGGGTATGTGTAAAAAATATTTTCGTTGGGAAAGGGCCCAATTTTACTGGATTTATTGAATTTTTTTTGAATAAATTAACTTTAATTTCGCCATAAGGCCGAAATAAAATTTTAATTTTCAACTCTTTAAATTTTAATTTAAATTTGAATTTTAAAAAATTTTCTTTTTTTTACGTACTGTTTTCGTGGGGGCAGCTTTCCCCTTTTTACAAATTTTTTGAAAATTTTTTAAAACGCGAAAGCATTTTTCGCCCCCCCGGGAAATGGATGTTTTTCCCAAATAAAATTTTCCCCCCGGACTTAGCCAGGTTCAAAAGTTTAAAGGCATATGCTGGCACCCCATCTGTGCAAGACTTGTTTCCTTTAGAATAAATTCTTTTGGATTTACTTTAATTAAATTGCAAAAGTTTTCGAAAACTTTGAAAAGAGGGAATTAAAAATGCATGTTTTAAAACATTTCTTTCATTACTTCTAAAAATTGAAATATTTAAATTGTTATATTTTTTTAAATTTTAAGGAATATAAAATGGGAAACAATAAGGAGGAAAAAAAAGGCCCCCGTTTTTTTTTTTTGGGGGGTTCCTTTGGTTCTACAACATAAAAAAATTTTTCACGTTACGATTTTTTCTATGCCCTTTTTAAAATGGGGGTTGTAAAAAAAACATAAAGTTTTGGGGGTGTTTTTTAAATTGTATCGTTTTTTTTTCTTTTTGGGTTAATTTTAAAATTTTAGGTTTGAAAAATTTTAGTTGACTAACATAAAAACAAATAACTTTTAAAAAAGCGATCAAGGGACGCTTTTCCCTAGTGAATAATGGGGCCCGCAAAATCAACTGCAAAAAAAATCATGTTATTTATTTATTCATTTTTTTTTTTTTAAAAAAGATTTTTAAATGGTATCTTTGAGATGACTATTACTTTTCCGTTTTTTTCAAAATTTAGTTTTTAAAACCTTTAAATTTCCTGTTTCAATTTAATTTTTGTTTCTTTATTTGACGGATTTGTTTTCAAAGTTTTATGATTTTAATCTCTAACCATGTTTTGTTTTTACAAAAAAAAACTTTTTTTTCCTGTCATAATTGGGCCCCTTTTAGGCAATTTAAATTTTTCTTATTTTTTTTTTATAGTATTTAAAAATTTGGCCCAATTTTTTTTTTCTTTTTTCAAAGGTTTTGGGAGGTTGGGTGTGTTTTTTTGCGTGCAAAGCGTGTGGGGTTTTATGCACACGTGTATGTACTTGGGCTTTTTAAAAACAAAACTATAAGGTTTTTTACAATTTAGGGACAAATTTTTTCAAACTGTTTTTTCGTTTGATCAGCTTCTTGACCCCCTTGCAATTTTAAAACGGTTTTTTCCCTTTTATAAAATAAACAAAAAAAAACGATCAAAAAATTGAAAAATTTTCAAAACTATTTGTCCCTTTTCCTAAATTTTGTACTGAAAAAAGGGTACACCTAAAAGGGCTTATATGTTTTTACGGGCGACGTTGACCCCCACTATTGCAACCCCTTCCCTCAAAGTAAACATTTAGAGAAATTGACTGAAAGAATGTTTTTTTATACTTTGTTTTGATTACCAAAGTAAAAGTTACGTTTATTTTAGATAATACTTTTAACCCCACTTATTTTCATCTTAAAAAGGAAGTTTTGAGCCGGGAAAAGAAAATAACGGGGTTTAAATAAAAAACGAAATTATATATTGGGTTTCGTTTTGAAAATTTTTAGTGGATTTTTTATCCAAAAATTGCTGGGGAAAAAAAAACCCTTCGGAAAAATTCAAGTTATTTTAATGTGTATCTTTTTGTAATTTAAGCATTTTGGCCTTTCCATCGTTTGGGTGCAGGATTTTTACTTTTTGTTTTTTTTGGGGTGGGTTAATTTTAGTTTTTTTGGGGGCAGGAAATCCTAATTATTTTTGGGTGATTTTCATTTTTAAAAATGTGTTAAATGGTTCCCAATTTGCCAAATACATTTTTTCGGGGTCTCTGTATTCGATTTTTAAAAATAAAAAATTTTTGTCAAAAAAAAAAAAAAAAAAAAAAAAATTTAAAAAATTAAAAAATTTTAACGTTGTTGGGATGTCAATTTAAATTTCTTTTTTTTTTGTAGTTTCATTCTTTTTTTTAAAATTATGAAAATAATGTTAATTCAAATTTAAAAATTCTGCTTTTGAAAATAATTTTATTTATTTTGTTTTCTTTTAACTGATGCCCCCGTCATTTTTTCTGAAAGATTTAAAATTATTGAATTAAAAATGTGAACTAAAAAATTGAAGCTTCCTTTAAGGGCATCACCAAGAAAAATTTCCCCAAAATTGTCAAAGTGCTAAAAAACCTTCGGGTTAGAAGCGTGTTTTAAAAATACGAAAAATCGTTTTTGATTTTAAATTAAAATTTTAAATTTAAAAATTTAAATCATTTTTTTTTCCTAAATTTTGTTCATATTTCAATTTGTTTTTAAAATGTTTGATCATCTGGAGACATGCAGTTTTAAATTTTAAATCAAAATTAAATTTTCAAATAAAATAAAGTCAAAAAAAAGAAAATTTGTTTGGGGAACGAAAAACCAAAAAAATAAGAAATTTTTCTAATCAATTTGCCCTGTATATGAAGTGGAACACATGATAAAATTCTAAGATCTTGCTTTTTTTTAATGAAAAAAAAACAAATAAAAAAGGGGATTAACTTTAAAATTTTTTCAAAAACCCTGGTAATTGTTAGTCATGGATAACATTTCACCCGGGGGCAAAAAAAATCCGTTAAAAAGGAGATTAATTTTTACGGGGTTTTTTTGTTAATTTTTGTTTATTTTTTAACATTTTTTTATCTTTTTGTTAATTATTTTATTTTTTTGTCAAAAAAGGTTTTAAATTTTTTGTTTAAAAAATACTTAATAATAAAAAAATTTTCCCAAGCAAAAAAAGAAAAAATTTTTTTTTCGTAAAAATTGTTTTTTGTAAATACGGTCCAAAAATGAAAAAAAAAGCAAAAATGCTTTAAAAAAAAAAAACTTTATTTTTAATCTTTTTTTATAATATTTTTCCAAATTTTAATTTAAAAAATAACTTCCCAAAAAACCCCCTAAAAGTGGACGTTTCCGTAAGTATAGATTTTTTGGGAAAGAAGGAAAATAAAAATTTTGACGCAAACTTTTCTTTTAGTTTACCAAAATAATAAAGGTTTTTAAACAACCCCTAAAGTTAAAATTTTTGGGTTATTTCCGTTAAATTTATGGAATATACCCACTTCTTTAACATAAAAAAAATAAAAATGAACTTAAACGTGAGGGAAATTTAGGTCCTGTATGTTGAAAATTTTGTTTTTACAACTTAAAAAATTTTTTTTATTATTTATGTTTTCTAAAAAATTTTCAAAATCGAAAAATTTTAAAAATAGCCTGCAAAATTTTTTACACTAATATCAAATCATTAAAATATTGCTTCATTCTTTTTGGGAAAAATTGACTTGCTTAAAAAAAAAATTTTTCAAATTTCCCCCTTTTTCAAAAAAAATGAAATTCAAATTCTAAAATTAATGCTTTTTGGAAAGAACCCGGGTCGCGCAAAATTCTGTAGTCCCAATCTTTACATGTTTCTACACTTAATATTGATTTTTTTCTTTTTTGCTTGTTGGAAAATTCATTACCAAAAGTAGAATAGGTAAATTTATATTGAGTATTTATATTGAAATCGGGTTATCTTTTTACCCCGTCAAAAGTTAAAACTGGGTTTTTCCCGTACACGATTATTCATTGGTAGGTTTTTATAATAAAACCTATTTGGGAATATAAAAAAATTTTTAAATTTCAATTTTTTTAAAAATTTAGCACCCCCCCGCCATCTTGACGATTGTCCCTGATTGCTTAAAAGGGTTCATTTGGGGGTTTGGGGAAAATTTTATTGGAAAGAGATTTTGGGAAGATTCCAGAACTCGTAAAATTGGGTCATGTTTTTTCTTTTTTACAATTAATTTTGATTTCTTAAAAATGATTTTAAAATCGGTTTAAATGCTTTTCTTTGGGATAAAAAAAACGCGCTGTGGGGAAAAAGTCAAAAAGGGGAAAATTTTTGTATTAAAATTCGTTATAATATTCCTCAGTTATTGTAGCCCTGTATAAACGTTTTTGAAAATTAAACCTGGATTTTTATATCGGGAAAAGCATGCTTTTTTAAGTCGATTTTTTGGGGAAAAAAAGGGTTTTTTTCGTATTGCTGTTTTTCGCAAAAAAACAAAAATAAACCCCCACGTTAAAGGGCAAAATTTTTGCATTCTGAGTGTAATTAATTTCAGTTTTTAAAAAGGAAATAGGGGTTAAAAAAAAAATGATGATAATAAAAACCAAAGTGTGCATAAAAAAATTTATTTCTGTTGAAGCTTTCCAAGGATAAAAACCAAAAAATAAAAAATTTGAAAAAAGATAACGGGGGGGTGGCGTTCACAATTTTTTATTAAGGGGGGGGGTTAAAAAAATTTTTTGTATATATTAAAATTTTTCTTTTCATTTAATGGGAATTTTAGACTTTTTTTAAAAAGTCAAAATATTTTTTTAAAAAAATTTGGATGTCTTTTTATTACTTTGTTCCAAATTTTTTTGATTTGTATTTTATAATTTTTCACGTAAAAATTGTTTTAGAAGCTATTAATAAATATAAATTTACGTAGGGTTGGAAAAATTTAAATGAAAAAAAAAAAGGGAAAATGTTCCCGGGCTCGGCTTCTTGGGCTTTGAAGAGGGTAGTGGAAATTGCGCTAGTCCACGACCTTTCGGTTCCTATTAAAATTTTTCATGATCGGTACTTTTTGATTTTCAAATCGCAGTGTTTTTTGGGGGGGGGTTACCCTTTCCGAATTTGTAAATTCGCGGAATATAGTAAAAAATGCTATTCCCTTTTGTTCTTTTTTAAACATCAATCTTTTAAAAGGGTTTCGTCTGTAAAATCAACTTTAAATCGAAAAAAAGAAATTATGCTTTTTATTTGTAAAACCCCCGTTTGCGTAGGAATATTTTGTCATTAAAAATAAAAAAATGGGTTTTCTTTTTTTTACAGTGTTTTTTAAATAAAAATAAAAAAAGTTTGTCGTATTGTTAAAAAAAAAAAATTTCGTTTTAAAAAATTTTTTCTTTTTTCAATTTAAAAACTCCTTTTCCCATCCCTTTGGTTTTAGCGTACTTGCTTTAGTTTTTTGAAGTAAAAATTTTCCCTGAAAAAACAAAACCCTCTGTTGGAAAAAAAATAAAACTTCTTCTTTCTTTTTAAAACTAAAAAAGGTTTTTTGTAATGTTTCATTTTTTTGAAATTTTAAAAAACTAACATGATAAAAACAAAAATTTTTTACTAAACGGTTTTTCTTATCTTAAATTTATAGTTTTTTGTAAAATATTGGTTTAATTTTTCACCCTTTTAAAGTGAAAGTTTGTAAAAGGGGGGTATAAATTATGTAAATTGAATGCTTTTCGTGAAAATTTAAAGGGTAAAGGGGATATTACTAAATTTGGAAATTCTTTTTTCGTCCCGTTAAAAACAGAAAAAAGGAAAAATATCAAAAAAAAACACGCATTAAAACAAAAAATCCCCCCCCCAAAAATGTCGAATCACGGAAACACTGCGGGGAAACCCCAGCGGGGTTCCGAAAAAAATAGAAAAAGCACGATGGAAAAGGTTTTTTTAGATTTTGATTAAAAAATTGCAATTAAAAATTTTTAAGGAAGTTAAAAAAAGTATTTGTGATAAAAGCTTGTTATACGAAAAGGTTATAGAAAAATCTGTAAAAAAACCTAGTGATAAAATACTTTTTAATTTCAAATGGGAAAGTTATAAAAATAGGAAGTTCAACAAAAAAATGTTTTTCCCCATGTATAAAAAAATAATGTTGAAATTTCCCTTAAAAATAATATCCTTCTGTATTCCTCTTGTGATACCTACCTGTTGGGTAAAATATGTTATTAAAGGAGCCGGAGTGTAAAAAACTTTTTTCCAAGGCGCTACCGATTTGTGGTTTGCTGCTTTGTCCAATCTTAAATATAATCTTATTGTTGTCATTATATTTTCCCCTTGCCTTTCATGTTTATCTTTTAAAAAGAAAAATAAAAATATTGTAAATTAAAATAAAAAAAATCTTTGTTAAAAACCCTTTTAAAACCCGGATAAAAAAAATTTTTCTGTTTACTTCCCTTTTGCTCCTATGGTGCTTTTCCGGCAATCCCGCCCTGTTAAGTATTGAAATAAAAAAATTGAAAAATTGTTGTTTAACGGTGTATGTTTTGTTGTGTTAGAGGCATTTGAACATGTTTTTCTTTTTTAAACTTTCTTAAAAGGACTATGTGACCTGTCAATTTTTTTTCCCCTTTTTTATACAAAAATTTACCCCTTGTTTTTTTGGGATTTTTATCAAGTTTAAAGGCCCCTATAAGGGGTCTTGTTTTAAAAACATGTTTTCTCTCCAAACAAAAACGATTTCTTTTTTAAAAGAAAAAATGTTTTGATTTATTGTGGGTCCATGAAAATTAATTATTTGGACTAAAAATTTTCAGAAAAAATCCTATAAAAAGTAAGTTTATTAAAAAAACTAAAAATTGAGTTGGTTGTCTTGCGGAAATTTTCTTTTTCTATTTTTTTTTTTTTTATCTTTTTTTTTTATTTAAGGGGGGAGGTTTTTTTTTTTTCAAAATATAAAAGATTGGATATCCGTTTTTCCTTATGAAATCTTGTATAGTTTTTGGAAAAAAAAAATTTTCTTCAGTTTTTAAAATATTCAGTTTTATTTCCCGTTCACAGTCTAATTTATTGTGTTTAGGGATAAAATTTTTTTTCCCCTTGTTATATATTGAATTTATTTGATAGTGTTTTGACCCCTTTTGGGACCCGTTTTTCTTTAATTTTGAATCTTTGCGCAAACCCAAACCCCCTGGGGGCATTTCCCCCTCGTCGATATTAAAAACCCCTTTTTAAAAAAATGGAAGGGGTTTTGGTTTTTTTAAAGTTACATTCACCTGTAATTTCATTAGAAGGAAACCCTGCATGAATATGATTACGCAATATGATTAGATTTTGCAGTGCATTTACATCCGGGTAACTTAAATTTATTTGTCTGTCATTTAAGGCGTGGAACAGACTTGTTTTAAAAAAAAACTTTTGTTCGGTATCTGATTCATCCGGGTGATCTTTTTTTTGAGATAAATAGTAAAAGTTGACAAATCCCGACGCTTTGAATAATGCATAATAAATTAAAGAAAAACAGAGGGACGATGCAGAGAAGAATAAATTTTTTCCTTTTTATGCCATTCTCCATAAATGTACCATACCGTATATATATTTCTGTAGTACAGTCAAACAGTACAATTAATATGCGTGTTACAATAAAAACCCTTTGAAAATTTATTCCCTGAACATATTTTCCCTACTTTTTTTTTAATTTTTCAATCGACATAGTTTTGATATTTATGTGAACATGTAGAAGTATTGTGATGCTACAGTCTTTCAATCCATTAGTTTTGCTCCATTTTTCGTTGATATATTATTTTGTGACTTCATCTTTATTCTGAAACAGGCTTGCAAGGCAAATGCAAATGAGACTTTGCTGCATTGTTTCTTGGGTTTTAAATCAGTGACTTTTAGAAACATTGCAAAGCTTTTATGGTTGATTATTCTGTTTCCCTACATGACCAAGCAGGTTTAATGCTGTCTCTCGGTGACAAAGGTTCCGTTTCTGTCAATTGACTGTTCCATATCTAAAAACGCCCTTTGCTCACCGCCTTCATCGTGAAAATGTTTTTTAAATTTGTACTGTAGGAAATGAAGGTAAGGGGGGATCACGGACAGCCCCAATCCATCCGGGTTCCCTAAAACTTTTTCCCGGTTTTTTAAATATTCACCCCATAAAAAATTCAAAACCCCCAATTCTTTGGGTATCCTTTTAAATCTCACCCGGGGAAAAAGAAAAACACAAAACGCTCCCTGTATTCCACCCCCCTAAAATTTCTCTCTTTTTAAAAACTTGGCGACTTCCCTTTCCAAATTATCCATGGCCCAGATAAATCTACATAATTTAGTTTTTACTAAAGTTCAAATCTTTATTTACCCCTGGGTTTCATTCAGATAGTTCTGTACTTTTTTTTTTCCTTTGGAAAACAAAAAAAAATATGAGCAAGTTTAAGCCTGCCCGAGGAAAAAAATCAGAATCAAAAACCAATTGAAAGAAAGTCCTCGCTTCAACCCATTTTTTTAAAAATATAAAGGTCCTTTTCAACCGAGCAGCTTGCAAAGCCCCAAAAAGGGAGGGAACAGAAACGGTGACAAAGTTTTGTAAACCTCTCTTTTAATTTCTTCTTTGTTTTTATTTGGGTAAAAGAGTTCGGGAAAAACCCGTTTTAAAAACCCCTCCTGCGATTTTTAAATTTTGAATCATACACGTTGTCTAGATGTTTTTTTTGGAACCCCACGCAAAATTAGGGCAGTGTCCAATAAGCGTTTCTGTTTTAAAAATGACACTTTTTTGGAGTGGTGTCAAAAAGACCCAAGGGATCAGTGGTTTAAGGGCCGATTTTTTGTTTAACCTTATTTTTTTAGATCACTAGTTTTATTACTTTGGGCTAGTAAAAAAGGCAAATTTAGCTTTAACGACCAAATTTTAAGTAATCTAAATTTTCCCGTCCCCAAAAATTTTCCCAAAGCCTTTAAAATTAAATTTTTTGGTTTTATGAAAGAGGGCAGTTTTTTTTCATTTTACGCACCTTCCCCCAATTTTTTCAAAAAAATTTATCAGGCATTGTGAAAAGTTTGGGCTTTTTTCCATTCAAAAAGGGCAGGGGAAATTTTTACCTTTGTAGCAAACGCTTTTAACCATGAACTTAAAAATTGTGCCCCCCTTTTAAAAAAAGGGTTTTTTTTAACCAAAAAATTTTATTAGAAACTTTTGGGCATCTTATTGTACAAATGTTGGGGCCTTAAAATAAGATTCTTTCCCGAAAGGGAAGAAGAAAATTCCCATTAAAATTCTTTTCCCCTAATTTATTTCCCGGTGGGAAAAACCCAAAACAACCATATTCATGAAATTTTCTTTTTTCGGGGTTTTGTTTTGAGGCCATCCTCCCTTTTTTTATTAAATTTTCCAGTCCCCTTGTTTGGGAAGGGCCCAAATTTACAGTGTAATCCAGAAACCCAGTGTCTTGATCAGTTTTTCCCATTTGACCCTCTTGGGCCCGGGAAGGGCCATCCCTTTCCCCCCTTTTCCAGGCAAAAATCTTCATTACAGTATTTTTGGGTAGTAGATACGATCTTTTCCCTTGCAAATGGTCTTTTTAATTTCCCGTAACTTTCCGTGGTTGAAAAAATCAAAAGATTTTTCTTTAAATCACTTCAAGATGACGGGATCCAGGAAAATATCATCCCCCCTTAAAATCTCAGGAATTTTACCCGGAAATTTTTTGTATTTCTGGTAAAACCTCTTGCAAAACTTTGACCACTTTTTAATCCCTGGTACCCCTTTAAAGGGTTTGTCGGCACTGATTTTTTAGATCAAATTTTGCCCGAAACCTTCGGAGCGACCCCAAAAATTATACCCCCGGCCTATCATACCCTTTTAAACATTGCCATTACTTTTTCCAATTTTCTCTGGAAAAGGGGCATTGTCTTCGCCTTTTAAACCCAAAATGAAATTATTTAACACCAATAAAATAAGAGTTTAAATTTATTATCTTTAAAATTAAAAATTCGTGTAAAAATTGTGAAATGAAATTCCTGGGGCGTTCCGGAACCCCCGACTTTTTTCTGAAAAAAACAAAACAAACATTTAAACATTTTAAAATATGCCGAAATCCAAAACCAAAAAGGGAAAGATAATGATACTTTTTTAAAGGGCCTCAAACTAAAAAAAAGGGGTTTCCCAACCAAAAAAAAGCCCAAAATAACGGGGAAAGTTGAAAAAGTCTTCTTTTCCCAATTTCGATTGTCAGTCTCCCCGGAAAATTTTTAACCCAAACGTCGGGCCCAAGGGAAGGGTTTAAATGGGCCCCAATTTGAAGGGTCCCCCTAAATAGAAGAAACGATTTTTTAAAAGCAAAGGGGATTTTTTTAAGCGTTTAAAGGACTGATGTTTTTAATCCCTTTGTAACGGGACGTGTAGTGAAGAAAATAAACGAAATACCCACTGCAACAGGGAAATCTGGGAAATTTATGATACGATATTAAAGTTATTTTAAAAATTTTAGATACTGGATGGAAATTTTTAAATTTGTCCCCAAATCGACAAATTTTAATCCCTTTTTCCATTTTCCCTTATACGAAATTTTGGTTAAATTTAGCGGGCCAAAAAAAATGAACCCTTTTAATTTAATAGATCTGTTGAATTTGGAATAAAATAAAAAAACAGCCGGGATAAATAAAGGATCAGAATTCAACATTGCCAAGAAAACCTTTGAAATCTTGTTAAAGGCCAAGTGAAATATCTAAGTCTACAAATGCTGGAAAACCCAAGACAAACTTGTCAAATCTTGGGAATTTTGGACAACACTTGTATTACCAAGGATTACATAAAAAATGAATGTAAAAGGAAACTTTTATTTCAATAGTAATCGTTATCATAAGAAAGATGTAGGTATTGTATGAAAAATAGGAATTATATTGATTGGGTTACAAAATGTGATAATATCATAATGATATGAAAGTAAATGAAAATAATTTGATGATGATGATGAGATGATGATGATGATGATGATGATGATGATGATGATTAATAATAATAATAATAATAATAATAATAATATAATAATAAATAATAATAATAATAAAAATAAAAATAATAATAATAATAATAATAATAAAAATAATAATAATAATAATGATAATAATAATAATAAAATGTAAATCGGAAGACATTTCAAATACAGCTTATGTTTATATTTATCACAGCTTTAATGTACACGTAACTAAAGCCGTGTCCTTTTAAAACCAATAATAAAACAATGTAATATACAAAGGCAATATGATATAGCCATGCAAACAATAAGGTCTTTCAAAAAAAAACACTCTACTTAAACTTGAATAAAAAAGTATAGAACAAAACACAAAGAAACTTTAAAGAGAATAGTTGGTTTCAAATTACAGCTAATTAGATAGAAGGTAGACGTTAACAATGATTGTTTACATTTAATTTTGCTACCGGGGTAGTTTACTTTACTTAGACAAAAATGGTTCTAGATTTGAAATTATTTTAAGAAAAGTAGTATTTGAAATGTAAATGAAATGAAATTAATGTATAATTAAACGAAACCAGTAGAAAAATAAAATTTGAATATAACCTGAATTAACTTTAAAAATTCCTTTACTGTGACATTGACCTTACCAAGGGATAATAACCGTCTATAATCGATAGAAATCCATGGACCTTGTTGATATAAATAAGTAAACAGAAGTGATCACTTGTAAGTTAAACATATTTTAAAATGTTCCATAAACTTTATGTAAGTTGTCTAACTCAAACCTGCTGACAGCTTCAGAATCTGTCAATGCGATAACATTAACATCTTAAATGGGTGTGTCCATCTTTCAATCGGGATGAAATCATTTCAAGATGGACACATCAATTTAAGATGTTAAGCATGTTAATTGGGCAAGTGTTACAATTTATTTAAACGATGTCCCTGCTTATTTAAAAAACATATTTTTTCACCCATTTCTTCTTACAATTATAACACTTGATTAAGAGTACTATTTAAAGTCTTCAGTCATTTCTGATATGACAATCGTGTTCATCTGTGACAGGAAGGGATGATCTTTGACCAAAATTTTATGAAGTCACATACACATGTCGTTTTTATAGATTGATACAAAAAATTATATTGATTAATTCATTACAAGCGAACAGATAGGGAATCATCCGAGTGTAAGTAACTTATTATTACTGTATTAGAAATGAAGAAATGTGTTTAAGAAACTTTGATAAAAGAACTTAAATTTTACCTGTTTTGAGTCGTTTCATAAACCTGTTGACCACTATAAACATCGGCTTCTGAAATCTTAATCCTGGTCAATACAATGTATAATAACTTCCTGTTTGTTTGCTCTTCTTTTTCGTTTTCAGTGCGCATGTATAGAGTTACGTGTACTTTACATGCCTATTGACTGTTTATAATTTATCTGACGTTTTGTAACTCGGTGATTTTTATGGTGTTATTTTGTAGGATTTGGTGACGATTAAGTTTTTATTGTTTAGTTTTAAACATCTTCTTCCTGTATTGTATTGAAATATAATCTCAAAGTGACTACATTGATGTGTTTTTGACATGATAGACTGAAAATATTTTTTTTCAGATAAATCTACCATTTGATGTTGGTTAAGACCACTAATCTTTGTTTAAAATTTCAGATCATTCGCGCACTTCGTTTTTCCAGAACAATTATTCAAATTGTAAAAAAACTGCCAAAATGAAAAGCGTTTAAACGCTTTTCATCAATCGGGCTTAAAATAGTAAAAAAAACGATTTTCCATTTATTTCCAAAGTATTCTTCTTAACAATGTTTGCATATATTTCTGTTTAAAGTGTCAATGTGTATAATACAGAGTCAATGGTTTGATATATATTGTAAGCAGAGAAGTGTAACTAAAAAGGTGAAATTTAATTGCTTAATCAGCACTTAAAATCTTTCTTGAAACAGTTGTAGAACATTCCCATTTTTTGCATTTCCCTAGACTGATTGTCGGAACTTTTCATAAGTCTGAAAGAAACACTCGGACTTTATGCCTACGACGATTAAATAAAGACTCTGATCCTCTTCTTATAGATGTGTTCCATAATATGATACGTATGATACCTCTTAATTATCGACAAAAGTGATCCCTCTGAAGCATTAAAAACAGCAAAAATACATGTAAATTGCAGATAGCTACCGTTGCATCCGGATTTGAATTGCCGTAAGAGATATTCATGATGGTATTCACTATAATGGTTGACCACAATCTGCAATTTTGAGTGATGTGAGTAAGCGCTATCTTTTTTCTATACTTTTGCTGCGTCACTCAAATCTACAGATGGAACAATGCCACAAATTGTTGTTAATTCGGATAAAATGTGTATTCGACAAGCTATTATCGTTGTTTTCACAGTTTGAGAGTAGATGCCATTTACGAATAAGGCAGACGAATGATGCCGCGATTTCCTTTGTATGTCCCTCATGTAGATATTGTAAAAAATAAAAAGTAATTGCATTTTATAGTTTAAGTTTCATGCTAACGCACGTTCACCGACTTTACAGCTATTACCCCTGGTCATCAGGCTACTAGTATCTATCTATCAATCTCCCTGGGGAGTCTTTTAACTCCGCTTAGTGCAGCCGACAATTTGGCGCAACGGAATTATACCACCCTCGCAGGTACCCATTTACACCTGGGTGAAGTGAAGCAATCGCAGGTAAATTTCTTGCTCAAGGAAAATAGCAGTACCCCTGGTGGGGTTCGAACCCAGGACCACTCGATCCCTAAGCGCACGTCTTACCATTCGCCTTCTGCTCGTTTGTTGCTCAATCGTGTGACTGCCTGCTAAAAGAAATTTAATTTGCTTATTATTTCTTTTCTGTCAAATTCTTCGTAACGGTTGTGAACGAGGATTGGTAGCTTACGAAATAAAATTTATTATGTTGTTTATAATGAGCATACTGAAAATGATCTCAATTCTATAATTGACCATAACTAACATGAATTAATGTAATATCTATATTCACTCATGAAGAAACATAATTTTGAGAAAGTCTGAATTAATCTTAATAAAGTTCAATGTAGTTTACATTGTTTCATTCTGATAAAAAAGGATAGCATTTCAACACTATAACTTTATTGGAAATTCAAAAATAAAATGTAAATGATAGTTCTTCTGATTCTAAAATGTAAAGTATAGTTATTGCCGATGACATAAAAAGTAAAGGATAATTCTAAAATAAATAAAAAGTGTAGAGGATAGTCAATAAACTTTCTAGTTCAATTGCTCAGATATTTAAGTTCTATTTAAAATACTTTTTGCATCCAGATCGCATAACATTTTTATAGTAAACAATTTATTTTACTTAATTACTTACACAAATTTATTTTACACAAGACTTGAGTTTTAAATTTTGTTCCAAAAAAAAAAAAAAAAAAAAAAAAAGATCTCAGAACTAATCAGGTGTTCTTAGTTTATGATGTTTAATAAGTTTCTAGTTTCTAATATATTATATGATTATTGATCTGTTCAATTGAAATCATATTTATATTTTTATATATTTTTGCATATCAATCAAGTATTTATAAAAATAATTGCCTTACTGACTTGTAGATATTGGTGTTGATGTTGAACTCACTTACCGAATCACAGAAACACATACTTATAAATTGTTCCAATTTTTAAGATTAATAACCCTACAATAAATTATTATCTTATTGTTATGCAAGCCATACTAACATTTCAATATGACTTTGCATGAAAACCTAAGAATTGACATATCAAAGCCAACCAGTTTTACATTGGCCGAGTATCTTTTTTAAAAGATACTGCTTGTTTCTTTTGACATTTTACTTCATAGCATAAACGTCTACATAACACTCATTTCAGTTACAAATATCTTTATTTTCCCTCGAAACATGATAATTTCAATAATTTTATCAGATCGAAAAAAAAAACAACGCCAACTTATTTTATGATCACGAGAGAGTAACAGTGCACTACTTTTGGTTATGTTATTCTCACGTGCATAAACTACACGTAACGTGTTTAAATCGCTTCAATAGTTCTTTGCCACATACTTCAAATTTACATTTTGCTTTTTCGTCTGTTGTTAACTATAAAATATCTTCAATGAATCATAGAATCACTACTTTTGAATCCAAAATGTCTGATTCGAATAAAACAATAATGGAACTTGAAACAAACAAGTCATTTGATCCACATGTGCAGGATCAGTTCTCAACATAAATATGTAGACACTTTTTCTGCGATGAAAAACAAAGATGTAGTAGCATGCAAGGTGAACTGAATTATTTAAAACAAAGCAACTCAAAATAAGGAGATGCTATTGTAGAATTGCAAGTACGATCGATGAGGGACAATTTGTTGTTCTTTAACATTCCAGAGGATACCCTAGCTAACAACAGACGAGATGAAAACTGTTGAAATTCTCAACATTTGTGAAAATAATTTAAAAATGTCAGATGCTAAGAAAAACATAACATTTGATCTTGCTCTAGAATAGGGAAATTTCTGTCAATCAAAACACGCCCCATTGTAGTTAAATGCAGTCACCCACAATATAAAAGCTTTGGTGAAACAACAAGCTAGAATGTTGTTGAACAATACTGATTATCGTATTAGTGACCAATATCCAGACAAAGTGCAAGAAACACGGAAGGCGTTATTTCTCGAGCTTATCAAAGTGCAGGTCTTTGGCCGAAGGATCGCCAGAGATAAAATATAGCTACATATGCTAAAATAAGGGATTTAGCGGACATCTAAACTAATTGTACTTCTATTGTCTTTATCTATAGTAATGAAAATAGCATCAAGTACATGTATTAATTGTAAGAAAATTGCACGAAGTCTAACCTTGAAAATTTTAAGTTCAAAAGTTATTTACTATTAGAAAAACAAAACATAGCCAGGTGTCTCTGTATTGTAATAAAAAATGCTTAACAAGTTTTTTCTTTGTTATTGTTCTTTTGTTTCATCATAACTTAACATGAGATACAATCAAGAAAAAAATTGCTTTAAAATGATCTGTATGGCTTTAATACAAACACAACAGTTTAAATGATTTAGTGTAACTAAATGTTATCGTATTTATCAGCTAAGATGTAGTATCGAACGATCATTTAGGTCCTTTAAAATATTTTTAATGCGTATTATGTCAATGTTGAAGAAAATAAATGTTGTCTTTAACAGTTTTTATTCTCTACGGTTTCAGTTTCCATTTGAAATATTAAAATATTTCATCAGGAAGTTAAATGCCTCACGCACATAAAAGGATGCTCGCCAACTTGTTATCTAAAGTTGGTGAAAATAAAAGAATTAGGACGTACATGACGTGTCTAATATGGCTATACATTGTTTTCGTTGTATATTTGTCTATGTTTTAAATATGTATAGATGAGATTACTTATAAAAAAGAGTATATATATTTCATTGTTTGCAGAAGTATTTCTATTTATATACACAATAAAATAGTAAAGTAGAAACATCTTTCTGTAGTGATATATTTTGTAAATACATGTATTTATTTAACGGTCATATAAACAGAAGTTCAGTTTGGTTTGTAAAGATAGATGCTGGCACAGATCTGATTCATAGGGCCCAAAATATTATACACAACTTGAAATGAATATAAGATGAACGAATGTTACTAAACAATAAATAATACATTGACTTATAGCAACAAGGTAAATTCCATACAGCTAACTTCCTAAATCGCAGACTTCAAATTACGCTGTTTGAGGTGAATTAGAGAGATTGCCTTTATCAGTTATTTGCCAAGAATAATCTCTAAAAGTTATTTTCTATTGAGTGTCATGATAGTAATAATAATCAACATTGGGCTCTATCTATAAAAAAAAGCTATTGTATAATCTTGGTTTAAATGTTGTACAGGGTAATTCTAATGCAGATGTACACTTTTATCCTACATTGTCACGCATATTAATAAAATAAAAAGAGACAAATTAGTGAAACTGTTTGCATCCTTTAGGTTAAGCAGTCATAATCTAGCTCTAGAAACCGGCCGTTATCGAAGTGTAGATAGGATAGATTGTGTGAAAACTGTACAATGCATGTTGTTGAAAGTGAATAACTTTTTCTTTTAGTCTGACTGTACACATTATTCTGAAATTTGCAAGGAACATTTTCCAACCACAGCATGGCCATTTAAATTTTATAGCTTAATGTCAAGTAGGAAACAATCATCTTAACTGTATGTATCGAAATTTTTAAACGAAGCACTTTTGAAAAGAAATAATAATATGTAAGTTAATGCAGCTCATATTCTTTGCTGTTTCTCTACAACAGATTTGCAATGATGTAACAGTTATGTAACAATTATATTTGTCATTTGATGCAAGTTAAACTGTTCAATCACATGAATAAAAATATGGACAAATGTCACTGATACCCTGCAAAACTGATATGTTGGAATATAATGTACATCTTGTAAATAATTTAGTAAATTTCCAAGCTTCTTGATTGATTAAATAAGCGCGTGTAATTTTGCAACACTCTCATTATATGTAATTTTGCAACACTGTCTTTATAACAAGGGCCAATAACACTCTTTGAAAGCAACACACTGAAATGATAAAATATCAGGCATTAAAAAAGTAGAAAGAAAGAAACGTCAACAACAAACAAAGCTGACATAATTTGAATGATATTACGCACTAGTAAGTGCGATTCAAATTCACAAAATATGTATAAAAAATAAACTACTGTTACAAATAACATATACGTAGAGAGAGGATGTTGTGGTTACATAAAGAAAATATTGTGTGCGTTTAAAACCTAGAAATCATATTGCATTTATTTAGTTAATTTTATTAATATCATATTGTTTAAACAAAACAGCAGTACGCAGACTGTTTGAACAGAAGATGGAAATCTAAACCATAAAATGTAAAAAAAACATGTGTACCTATACAAGCACTGTTTGTACACAGTGTGCCTTCATAGCCGGTTACGCATGCGCATTCAAACCCACTGTTACCACTTAAACAAATACCATTATTCTTACATGGGTCGGATAAGCAATGATCTATCCCTGAAATTAAGCAGAAAAACATTTTATCCACTGTCATTCCTATGCAAGAAATGGTTCCGTGAATTTGTCAACTATGTTATTCAAGTAATTTAAAAGTTTCAAAAAGTAGAACATGACAATAATGTTAATTGCAGCTGTACTGTGAATCAGAGAACACATGTTTTTTAAACCATGACATATAACGAACTCATCGGGACATTCAAAATCTGTTTCTTATATCCGGAGTTTCTTGTAAGCATATATCGAATTAGTTTCTTGTATCAGGGTTTTTTTATAGCGAACAAATGTACATATAACGAACTGATTCTTTACCATCGTAGCATTTGATTAAGAACAAATATTCATTTATTTCTCCTTGAGGCATAATACCCAAGGGCGTACTGTTTGGAATTTCAAAATCCTTTGCTATTTCAGTTTTAGTTTTACTCCCTTTCTCAATTTCCTATAAAATATCATATTTTGTTTCTGAACACAGTGATTTTCGTTTCTTTCCATGATTAAGAATAAACAAGACTTTCGATTTTTCCTTCCTTTTTCCTTCCTTTCTTTATTGAATATCTTCTATTTTAAGGGTGACTTTTACTTGTGAAAGATATAGATTTCTTTTATATTAATCAAGCGTTCTTTGTAATTGTCAATGGATTATGCTTCCAAGCATGCGTGATTATGTTAAAAACCGATTAAAAATAATCATAATTATTTTACTAGTGCAAAACTAGTCAAGAAAAGAAATAATAGAATAAAAGGTATCATTATAACCGTTTTATCTAGGTGCTAAAATCATTCCAAATTGAAAGCCTTAACGTACTGCTATACAAATTCATTTTAATAAATGTCTTGAAGAATATACAACAATATACGAGAACGATGATCTATTTAAGGATAGCCGATATCTTGGAGTTCGTTATAAAAGTGTAATTTTCTGTACTTTTTACTTCAATGGGACTAAGACATGAGCTACTTATAAGTGATAATAACAGTGTTCGCTATAACGAATATTTTATATGAAATAAAGAAGGGCAACACTCGGGCCAAAATAAATTATTCCTTATAACCGCTATAACCGTGTTCGCTGTAAGTGAAGTTTACTGTACTTGTTTGAATTACGACCAAACCATATATAAATATTTTCTAAATTTTATTGTTAACTATAGGGAACTAACATGATTTCTTTATCTTTTTCAAAAGAACGCATTCATCGTTAAACTAAGACAATACGTGCATTTTTAATCCACTGTTCTTCTACTGCAGATTGAATCAAAGTTCTTAGCAGTACTGGATTTATTCTGAATTATGTAAAGTCACTAAATTAATATTTTGTATGTTCACGCGCAAGCAACAATTGGGGCATATGATTCAATAACGCTTTTTGGTTCAACCAATCAAGCCATCACGCTAAGGTATTGTATCGATCATAGGATTTTATACATGCGGACAATTTATATTCTGGATAAGTCGCGCTTGATAAACTTGATAGTTGTTTTGGAACAGAAAACAAATATTTCAATAACGTTTTATTATCCCTTTTTTTCTTATGTTCTACAGATGTATACATTTTTGTGACTATATTTTAGATATTTACCCTCACATGTGTTTCCAGTATATCCATTCGCACATGCGCACGTGTAGTTATCCACTGTTGATATGCATGTTCCTCCATTGTGGCACAGATCCATGGTACATTCGCCTTTCAAACATAACAGTTTCAGATTTATAAATATACTTATATAAGCGTAATTATGCAACTTTTCTTATACTTCCTTCATTTTTGTTTTTCATTTTGCAGCACAAAAAAGTAATGATAATCGGGAGATTTGACATAATCATATTGCAATGTCAACGTCATTCCAGGTATAAGGTTTTAGCTTGGCAAGACAAAAACATCACTGTCGGTCAAAGGGATCTTTTGGAAAAAGCATGACCCAATTCATTTAAGAGATAAGCATGTCCATAAGTGTTTATTAAATTAATAGTGACCAAAATTCATTTTTACAAGATTATTTGACTTGGGGCTCCTAACGAATGCGTCGTTTTCCTCACTAAAACTTGTAAAACAAGACTAACTGGTGTACAAAACATACCAATAAACAAGATACATATTTTATACACAATGACTAACGCCCGGCACAATAAGCATTGAATGTATTTCTCTACCCTGTAAATGTCGATATGAAAAAAATGACCCCCGGCTGAGACTGGGCCGATATTGACCCAAAGGGCAATTTTTACCAGAAAAAAAAAACAACATGTCAAATATCTAAGCCTGAGACATACAATAGGACTTAAATATATGTTTTTTGTTTGTTTTTTGTTTGTTTATTTTATTTCTTTGTTTTTTGTTGTTGTTTTTTAAGTCTATATACATCATGCAACTCCGGCGGCGGGGCTCATCTTGATCCAAAGAAGGTTTATCCTGAGCTCTGCACAGCACATTGGCTAATGATTAGTAACATTTCTGACAACAATATTTATGTGCTTTCATCGGTTCAAATGATATAGGACTGAAAAGAAAATGCTACTAGGCGGACATAAAGAAATCATATTTTTATTAATCAGTGACAATATATGTGAATTTTAAATACTATGGCAGAATAAATCCAAAATATATTCATGAGTTATAAGCAACAAAAAAAACGTACCATATTCACAGTTGGCCCCAGTGAACCCCGGTTTACACACGCAAACGTCAGAATCCAATGCCTGAATGCAGGTGCCTCCATTTCGACAGGGGCTTAGGCTACAATCCAGAACCACTGAAATTGTATTCACTATTGCGTAATTTGTATTCATAGTCACTGATTTTATAGTTTTTTTAAAAAAAGAAATACGTTTTTTTTTTATTATTAAATGCAATTGGTCTATGATAGATGATCAGTATTTGTTTTGACAATATTCAGTATCATATTTGGAAACATACCGAAGAATAAAAAATATAAGTTGTTGGTAAGTGCTTGATACAAAATGACAATTAAATATATAACAGGTAATAAAATGTTCTAGAACAAAATGTTATTTTTCATCAAATGCAGGTACATGTATGTGTTCATACAATATCACTTTAAAACTCTCTCATCATTTTCTGAAATATTTTCTAAGAATATTCAAATAACAAATTTCTGTTGTTTTATGCATATTTGAAATATTTATGAAAAATGAGCCATTGTTGACATTTTTTTCTAAATTTCCTATAATTTAATCATTAATATTCGATACTTGAAATTCATTAAATAATTGAAGGTATATAGGTACATGTCTATTGAGAGACAACTAGTTACATGCTATAGTATTTTAAGGAATTTTAGTCATTTAAGTTAAATCGATTGGTAATAAAGTTCCAAACGATACCAAAATCAAATCAAAACGATATTAATGACTTGCATTTAAGATATTACCATACTCGATTTCTTAAAAAAGGCATGAGTAAAATTAGACATTTATCGGAATGAAATTTTCATGTATTTACTGTTACTGTACAATGTAAATTTACTGATTGGCTGTCCAATGGACCTTTCAAGTTTTAAACTGCGAAAAAAAAATGACCCCGCTTTTTATATTAGTAACTCGGTCAATTGCTCAAATACAGTTTTACCTGTGTTACTATGTGTTCTCACATGCGTTCCTATGTGTTATCCAATAGAAGCAATTGGATAGCCAGTAACATATTTTTTCTTGCATACAACTGCACTGGATATGTCCATTGGTACCAAGTAGGGACCAATAATTTGGTAGAAACATAGGCGGGCATAAAACAATTTGTCTGTAAAATTTATACTATTCTAGCGTTTAACAGCGCTTATTATTAAAAGCTCCTTTGGCAGTTATTCCTGAAAAAGAAAGCTATTGTAGCTACATTAAAGATGGAGTAATAACTGTTAGATACCTTTCTCGCAGTTTTTACCAGAAATTCCTGGCGGACATTCACATGTATAGTTCAACAGTTCTTGCACACATGTCCCTTGATTTAAACATGGGTTGGGTGAACAACTGTCTAAAATAAAGGCTAGTTTATCAATTTCTAAATTTTGGATAACAATAGAAAACATCGAACAAACAAACAAATTTTATTCGACCATTATTTGACTGACATGTATTGAAATGTATCTACGAAGCTGTATACATATCTACTACGGCGAAACTACACAACAAATAATAATAATAATAATGATTATTAATACACAAAATCAATCATTTTGTAAAACAATTCAAGTTAAATCAATAGCACGTTTTTAGCAAAAATGTTTAAACGCTTATTATATAATGCTCGTCTTGCACACTGAATACTATTATTTATCATTATTTATTTTTGCCCCATCATGTTCAAAAAATAAAAATTAATGCAGGATGGATGGATGGATGGATGGACAATTAGAGAGATTTTTTAGGAAAGAGTATATTGAGATTAAATGAATGTGTGTGTGTGTTAATGATCACAGTAACAACCTCACTGAGCCTATAAAATTTGACATTTGCTACTATTTGACTATATTCTAAATTCATTTTACCAGCCTGAGTTCTTTCACATATGAAGCAATGATTTATGCGACACGGGACATCGTTCCACTGATACAGGTTCCCAGCGTATTGCACACACCGTCCGTCGCCACTTGGTTGATCTTTATACCACGATCTGTACTTTACAGAGTTTCCACTGGTGTTCCATTTCCATGTATCATCTGCATCGTGTTTATATAAACCTATGTGATAATTGTGGCCTGCAAACAATGCATTTGAAATTAAGTATTTTGACTTGATCTTTGTGAATTCTCAATTCTAACTACAAGTTACCAGCTTACAGAATACACAAATTCACGATTTCAACTTCATGTATTCACGAGCCAAGTTGTATGTCAATAACTGCACAATAACTATAAAGTGCCAGAAATATTTTGACAGACCATGTCATTTTTTTCTCTATTAGTAGTCTTCATTATAATTTATACAGAAATACAAACTTTTCTTATTTGGTATTAATTAATTGTTTTCAACTGGCGTTAAAATTATATTTATTTTGCTGCTTTTTTAAGTTTTCTTTTCAAAATTGCCAAATATGTTATAAAAATTAAAATACACCGTACATGTAATAACAAAAATAATTATAATTAATATAATAATGATAATAGTTACAATAAAATAATAATAATTATATTTATTGTAGTTGTTGTAGTTATATATACCTGCGTTGTTTTGATTAACATTTAAACGTATCAATAATTAAATTTGTGAGAACAGTTACGATTTCTTCAGGTCTAAACAAAATGGATTTCGTTTTATACTATCGCTACATGCTATATTCCTTGTACTGTAGTTTTTAATAAACAGAACAGAACATAATTTGAGTGAAAACTTGGCTTTTGCTTTCGTGTTTGGTGCATTCAGGCTTTATGGAGATTGTAACAAAGAGCTCGAATCCCAGTTTAGACATCATTTAAACTCAAATACATGTTTGTAAATAAATGTTAAGATAAGTTATCAATGATAGCATTGTGGTTATTTTTATTACTACGATAAATCTTAAAGCTATATTCTGCTCATTTCTTATTTTTTGAAATATTGATAGCTACACAGTCGATTATGTTATGGCATAAATCTAAAGCACTATGTAGACAATTTATGAATATACAGTGTCCTTAAAAATAGTTAATTTTGTTAAAAAAAAGCACCAGCTTTAATTGACCCGTAATAAGGAACGCAAAGTCCCATATATAGTGTGTACGTTCTGCTATGTATATTAGACATACTCAGTGCGAAGTTTGTAGAAATTAATGAATTGTTTGCAATGAAAATATTTTATTCAAGGATGAGCATATCACTAAATATAATTTCTCTATCGGCTTGAAAGCAGCAAAATACACTGAACGAACAGAAGGTAGTGAGAAGAAACTTACAATCGTATCCTGCATCAGAAGCAATTTTTTGCAGGAAATTGTTTTCAAGATCACTTTCTACCTCTACCAGATAACTGCTCCTCTCGAAACACCATTTCTTTGTTAAAGAAAAAAAAAAACATAAATATTACACTCTTTATTCCATTTACTTATAGGGTCTAAAATGATGGTCTCCTATCACAAAGAACCAAGATGCTATTGATTATTGCAGACTTCAGCGATAATATTTTTAACATGGAAAAGCAAACTGTATTGGTAATAAGGTTAATTAAGACTTTGCAAGTAAACTCCTTACGGATCTATAACAAGAAAGAAATGCAAGTTTGACTTGTTCGTTCATGTTTCTAAATAATAAATGAAATATATACGAATTGTGAAGTTAACATCAAAGTAATATACACATTGCAAACGACACTTATAATACACGTGAATTATAAAAAAAGGTTTAATTAGATATACAAAAATGTCCTGTTTGTGTTAGTCACGCGGTAGAAATATGGTGATAAATACTGCAGCAATATATAACATAATCATTCTTACCCTAGAATCTGTCCAACTCAGTTTGTTTTTATTAAGATAATAACAGGAACTATTTAGACCCCTCCAGCCTGTTTCACAGTCTCCTGAAATATGATTAAATTAGAAATTAGATTTCTCATTGCTTCCGGTTTGCTTCTGTTTTGTTAAAGCAGGAAGCCTCCAGACTACTGCTATTATAAAAAAGAATAGATTGTATTCAAACGTATTTTGAAGTAAACAAAGATATAATTTAAAAAAGAACAGTAAAAAACATGCAGAAATAACCTATTCTGCTTTAGTTACACAGTAGAAATATAGCTACCGTTGTAAGTGCTTAAGAATCAGTTCTTAATCGCACATGACATGTAAATTACTACTTAAATTTTAAATTGATTTTATTTTTCGTTCGATCCTAGTATATTTTGATCAAGTATGATATTCTTTAAACATCTGGGTCATCGGTAGCCATGCAGCTTTAAAAAAGCTTTGTAGACATACATAATGGAACAGAAAAAACTCCTTCCGCTTATATTTTATAGTTTTGTAGTTTTATTAAAAATAACTTTAATACATTTTATGTTAATTTCCGGACATAGCCTATTAGGAAAACATGTAATGCAGCGTCAATGGTAAGCCACTCGCGAGAATACTTTTTGTGAAGCTCACAAATGAAATTAAAGCTTTCATCTAACACACAAACACACAAATATATGATGGCTGATTCGTGCTATCCTTGGTTTGCCCCGTGACCACGCCAAGAGAAAAGTCTAAAATAGAAAAGTTAAAATGGCGGTGGCGCGGAGCAAAAATACGCTTTTTAGCTTGGGCGCGGGCGAAGCCCTCTTCATTTTATTTCTTAAATATTGCCCCGCGACCATGCTTAGTACTGTGATTTCGCTCCGCACCTCGCTATCATGCATCACTGGCACGTGTTATACACTGCAACAACCTTGCATCACTGTCACCCGTCATACAATGCAGCTATCTCGAATCACTGTGGCGCCCGAAATGAAATGCAGCTTTCTTGCATCACTGGCGTCCGTAATACAATGCAGCTATCTCGCATCACTGTGGCGCCCGTAA
This sequence comes from Ruditapes philippinarum, assembly GCF_026571515.1. NCBI lineage: Eukaryota > Metazoa > Mollusca > Bivalvia > Venerida > Veneridae > Ruditapes > Ruditapes philippinarum. The sequence continues at coordinate 6,242 of NW_026854686.1, read as the reverse complement.
TAGGCTGCACCAATCTTGCAACCCTGGAGCTTGAATTACACTGCAGCTATCTCGCATCACTTTGGCGCCCGTAATACAATGCAGCTTTTTCGCATCACTGTGGCCCCGTAATAGGCTGCACCTATCTCTCAACACTGGAGCCCAACATACACTGCAACTATCTCATATCACTCGAGCCGGTAAAACGGTGTGTTTCTTTATGGTGTTCCGTTACGGCCAGCGCTTTTCTCTGAGAACGGAAAGTGCGAAACATGACAATTCGATTATGACAATACGACGAAACGATAGTGACAATAGGACAGTACGACGGAGAAACACGACCGCACGATGGTGACAGCCTATAATACTGTCATTTTGTCCCAATTGTGCTGCCATACTGTCACAATCGTATTGTCGATCAGTCACCATCGTTCTGTGCCCTTCCTGTCGAGCATGTGCAAACTTTTACTCAACATGGCTTCCGAAACTAAGGATTTAAACAGGCATTTTATAAAACATACTCTATTAGATTAATTATCAAGGAAAATCGGAACTTAAAAGAATCAAAATCTATCTACATAAATAAGTTTTATGATAAAAATGTACACCAGTGTTTTCATACTTAGCGTAATCTAGACATGGTGTAATTAGCTTATTTGTCAAATATAGTATTTTCATAAAATATCATTAACAGTTTCAAACTACTCTCACCAATAAATCAGTACAAGAATTTACGTTTGTTACAGCCTTTGTTAAATTAGACTTGTTGATATTGGAATGTTTTCATTTCATTATGCACATACCTAACAGGAAGGCGAAATGTCGACAGTGCGGCAGTACTATGGTGACAGTACGACATTACGACAGTATGATAGTGACAATACGCTGGTGACAGTACGGCAGTATGATGTTGAATAGGAACGACAGTACGATGGTGACAGTGACGACATAACGATGGTGACAATTCGACTGATTAATTAGTGTAAACACACGTCAGAGTGAGTTTATTTTACTAATTACGTCATAAATCTTCGATAACAATTGCATATTTTGTATTGAAAACGTTACGATAGGACTGACACACATTTTATCAAAATTATAGAGGCATAAATTCATAATAAAAAAGTGATTGAAGGTAAACTGACAGCAATTGATTTTGTGTTGGTAAATGAAATCGCTAAATGCAAGCTTATAATTAATTTATGTTCCTTCTTTATTCTATAAGGGTAATCATAATTGAGTTGCATAGCAAGTACCTTTGTGCTCCGATATACATAGACGCTTTCAGGTAAAAATATTTAAGTGTACGCTCGTTTTTGTGGCATAAAATAACTGAACGCTGTTAAAGGTTTGATACATTTTCATCATCACATCTGTTGTACATGATTTCCTATGATTATACTGAGATGGGTACCATATATGTGTCTGTTTCCGGATTTCAGAAAAAAGATACTTCAAATAAGGCTCGTATCACCATCTGAGTAAGTGTTACTTTTTGAACTAAATTTTAATAATTAGATATCTACCTGTGATACTTAGGAGTGGAAAAAGTAACTTTCACTCTTATATCTTAGATAATTATGTTTCTTGTCATCACTCAATTTCTGGCAAGGTTCATAGTTACTTTATTTTCATTCAAAATGTTATCGCCCTTTCTAACAATAAGAATCTTGTAACAGTTGTTATTTTGTACTGCATCTTGTTTGTGATTAATTTTTCTTTTTCTTTTTATTTTCATATGAAATTTTAAATATTTAAAATAAAGGTATCCTAATCCTAGTATTCCTACCACACCTATCGATAGGTGCATAAACCACCCCCGTAGTTTGCACATTATTTAGGCATATAGAAATTCTACAGCGCACATCATTCACATAAAATGCAACATTAAATTGCAAAATGCTTTTTAACTCCAACTTGCCACTAAGGCAAGAACATACAGCAGTTCACACACATTTAGAAAGGCATTAGCTTGCATAAGAGGTCACAGATGCGTGTTAAATGACTACATAGGAACCTTAGCAATAGTAAAACCAATAATCAGTCTTAATATTATGTAGTATATTTCATTATGCAACTTTTACATGTTGATATATACACGTTTTAGTTTCATTTTTATTCAAAAGTAGGAATAGTAGGAATATGTGTAAAAAAGTAGGAAACAAATGAGTATGGCAGAATGTAGAAAATTAGGCAAATGAAAGACTAATTTCCAGCCTGTATAATAAAAGTGCCAGAAACACATTTTATTATATGAACTTCTCAAGGTATTGAATGAACGTGGGAGCGGATGGAAAGCGTTTTTTTCCGACCAGTGCATATAATACAATAGTAGATCCACTTCTCGTATGTTGCTAAAATTAACTATACTACAGTGTCGAAGTATAATACATTAATTGACACTTTTGTTTTTATTGAGAGTGTGGTTTACATATGATAAACATACAAACACAAAACTTCTCATGCATATCGTTTTGTTTTCAAAAATAAACATGCTGGGACTTAAAAATAATCGAATATATCGTTTTAAAACTACTGATACTGTATTTGTTTGCATGTGTATACCAGGTTGACAGTTGAATTTGCAGCAACGAATACCTAAATAACTTCACAAATACTTTAAAATATAATCTTTTATTTTGACAATCACATACAATATTAAGTTCTGATTAGCATGCACAATACTTTTCTTCAAGAAATAACAATATACAACAAATATTTGGAGAAAAAAACATGCTCATTCCCCTTTTCATTTAAATTTTGTAAGGCCATTAGTCCGTATCGCAAGATTTCGATTCGCCTAAAGAAGTATCGCACCGTTATACGTTCGACCCCCTATTTAATGTAATACTTATCGGAAAACTACCCTCATTGTATGAAAATCATACATTTGTACAGTCCATTTTTTTATTAGAAAGCATTGTCTTTGCATTTGACATAAAAATGAGCAAGAAAAAGAAGAACTTTAAGAATGGTTCTAAGATGTTGAGCTGGTGTATGTCAATATTTTCGTCATTAAGTACATTTAGCAGTTATGACGCGTATATTTTATTAAACCATTGCGACTTTTTGTTACAAATTTCAAAAATTAATCTGAAATCACGGATGTTAAATATCAATAGTGTTAATGCTGCTTAAAGGCCGATTATACCTCAGAAATACTTTTTATCTGATGCCGCGTTAGAATTTCCAGATAGTTACTGCATTGGCCAATTCCCAGAATCATGTTTTGCTTCTTATGCCTTTTAGCAATTAGCACAGTTTCAGTACTTAAATATTTTGTATGGATATCAAAATACTACATCGTTAACATTTTGCTACTTTTATGACAAATAATTAATGATCTCGCGCTACTTTCCTCTGGTGATAAGAACTTTCAATGCTTTAAAACATTTCTTACTTAATATTTCAACTTAATTAAACTCACAATGACCTTTTCGAAAGAATGGAAAAATACTGTTACTAGGTATATTGTACGGTAATGTTTATCTGACAGTAATGTCAGAAATAATGATTTTGATAGTATTGACTATTTAGAACAAACCACGAAATACATGAAGTTAAATTATTATGTTGTGAGACATATGATACAATATCAAATATATTTATTTACATGTAACAAATAATAAAATGTTCCAGAATCAAAAAAAACATAATTAAGAGGTGCAAACTCTTAACACAGGTTTATAAGAGTAACTTAAAATATAGCTTACCTGAACAGAAATAAAGACCTTTCAATAAAATCACCATTAACATTGTTTGAAAAACACCTTCCATTATTTTTAAAATGTTAAATTAACAAGGCCCTAGCAAACAAATACAGTTTAAAGAAAAAAAATAACTGACATATCTTTTGTACTAAAATAACTCTTTTCGTGTAATTTTCCCTGCGTCAAGCATATTTTTAGATTATGTGTCATAATAATAACAAAACGAAAGAGTTCAACCGTTGAAACGGTATCATTTGTTTGTCAAAAAGAATGTTGTTTAAACTAAATGATGTAAAACCACACTATTTAACGTCCCTCTTACACTGCATTTTTTTTAAAATATGTTGGGACAGAGCGTTATAAAACCATTGTCGGAACGTGGACATTCCGTATATACTATATTTAATATACTTGTAGCTTGCCTAGCTACCGAGAATATATGTAATAGAAAGAGCACCGAAACACGAGGCTATCTGATTTGTACGAGGGGGCGTAGCCCCCGAGTATTAATCAGATTGCCGAGTGTTTTGGTGTTCTTACTCTTTTGTATCATAGTCAAACATGACAGCGCGTTCCCTGTTGTCATAATATGAAACCCCAGAAAAAATTAACCAATGAACGAGCATTTGAATATGATATTTCTGCCCCTTTCCCTTTCTCTGCCGTCACAATATGTAAACCCCAGCAAAAATGAACCAATCAACGGGCATTATCTGGAGTGCGGGTAACTGATACCCGCACTCCAGTTACCGCACTGTGCATGTATATGTATACGATTTAACTCTGACACTTTTTCAACAGAAAGGTCCCCAAACTATGATACAATAGACATATAAATGACACATGGGTATGTGAGTAACCGTTAAATGTCGTCCCGAGGAAAATGCTGTAACTCGAGGGTAACAGTATCTTACGAGGGTTTATATTATATATGTTACATTCCATATTGGTCGAAGGATATTATAAGTTCTCTTCTGTGTTGGGACTGGAAAACACACAGTGACAGCAAAATGATAAATAATCACAAAGTCAGAAGTAATGTTTTCATATCAACAACTGTTTTTCAAACCTGCAGTGCTTTCCATATATTACAAAACTGAAAAAAAATCATGAAACAAATGATGAATGAGAAAATGAAGAATGAACATATATCATTACACTTATATAAGTAAAAAACCTGCAAAACACACAGAGAAAGCAAAATAATAAATATTCACAAAGTCAGATGTTACGTTTTCACATCAGCAACTTTATTTCAAATCTGCCGTACGCATTCGTGGCTGTAAGTTATGAGCGAAAAAGTGAGGCCCGTCACCATAGTTTAGATACTATAGTTAGTGTATAATATATGTTTAAACATTAGCACATATGGCTGCTGCGACATAAATACTATTCATCTTTAAGCAAAAAAAAAAATATATATATATATATAGAAAAGAAGGAATACTGAACTAAAAAGGAGGTGTACGTCAAGCACAAACTTTAAACAAAAGTTTATAAGAGTAACTAATAATATAGCTTACCTGAACAAACATGAAGACCATTCAATGAAAACATCATAACAAAGGTTTTGAGATTGTTAAGTTCTGATCACTGAAATGAAAGCCCTAGCATACAAAATCTTGTTTAACGAAAATTTTTAACTGATATATCTTGTTTACTAAAATGAAATATTGTTGCTCTTTTAGTTTAATTTTCCCTGCGTATTGAATTTAGATTATAAGCCACAATATTTGATAATTAGCAGCGGAAAGTGTGCAACCGTTAAAATGATGAAGTAGTGGTTTTCTATTTCATTCCATAGAGGCCCATCATCGTTAATTTGATAGTAACGGAATGTAGTTAGTTGTGATTGACATCGGCTCCACGTGAATCCTTGAACGACAACTTATGCTTAGCTCCACGTACACTGCTGAATAATTATTGCTTAAAGTGCTTTTTTGTGTGTACATTTGAATTGTTTTCATAAAGATCCATTTGTGTTGCTGTCAATATATATCTATCTATTCACAATAACGACAACGTCAAAGGTATAATATGTCAGCTCACCAACATGCTAAAATTCAAAGTATATTTAAATTTTGATCTACTGATGCCGTCACCCGTTTGGCGCCATTTGTATTCATATTGTCCTGTTAACGTTTCCTAAATTTTCTCATTGATCAACTACCATAACCATCGTTTGCTTCTGTTGCCTTATGTGGATTAGTAGGGTGTAAAGTGATTTAATATATTGTAAAGAAGTCAAAATACTACTTTTGTGCTTGTTTTAGAGCAAATTATTTCACAGTCAGTGCTATTGTCCTCGATCAAGTGATACACATCTAGCGTGCTCTAAAACTATTTATCAACAATATAAAACCACTATGTGAGGAAATATGTATTCGTGTCTGCGGCTTATAACCTTTCTGGATAAAATATTGTAACTGACACTAAACTGTTTTTATTCGTCTAGTTATTGTGGTGTTTACAGTATGCAGGAAGTAAAAAAAATCCATCCTACTATGTGTAAAAATGATATTCCATTATAAACATTTTACTACTGTAAAACTT
>NW_026854685.1:0-28871 GCF_026571515.1 Ruditapes philippinarum | reverse complement strand
ACATTTTGGACAGAAGTCAATCAACACGCTAATTAAATTAATATTTATAATAACAGCTCAACTTGTTACAAACAGAGTCATCATTATGACACACGCTATTGAGCAATTATCGTCTGGTTTGTGTATTTCACACGTCTTAAGGGAACAGACGAAAGAACAATATTAGTCGAGATAAACAAAGGATAATAGTGTGAAAATAACTGTTGGGGCTGAATTTTACATAGACATACTGAAATATCGAAATAAAAATATCGAGATAAACAAAAAAATCCAATATAGATAAAGAAGGAAGAAAATCAGGACTTTCAAAATTTAATCGAGATAACGAATATCAAGAAAAGCGATGTCGAGATAACGATAGTTGACTGTTATAAAGAATACAGTGCCGGCAAATGATAATAAATCCAGTGGCTATGTTAAGTCTGATTGTTTACTGAAAGAGAAATTCTGAAAGGAGGTTCTGAATAATTCAAGTTTAAGCAAAAATTCTGTAAAGGTTATTCTTGCATACCAGACTGGCGTTTCCGTTAGTTTTACCCATGCCGGAAATTACATCTGGCAAGGAAGGTGCCAGGTGAGTCACGTGCTATACAATTGCACGCTTAGGATGACGTAATTATACCGTTATAATAATTTCATACGGTGTTGGAAGAAAGTAGCTACGGTTGTAATGACCTGAATTTTCACTGAAAATTAAGATTAAGAATTTAAAATATAATGGAATATGGTAGATTATGCAAGAAACAATATTTGACATATGTTTGCGGTTCGGATCGGATTAATCCGTCCCTCGGTAACCCGCCCATGGGCGGATCACCTCGGGACGGATATTCCGGTCCGAACCGCAACATATGACAGATATTATTAAATATTTTCACTATCATTTTCATCATATTCAGTCTGGTATTTGTCGTTAAAGAATGAGCACGAGAAGTACTGGAATAAATATGAAATTACATGTTTATTGTAGACCTTATTGGAAATGTTGTTGCTAACATTGTGAAAACTTGTAATCCGACCCATTTGGACAATTTTAGGCAATTATTTGTTTTTTTGTATGATTAATGAAGTTATATACAAAACCAATATGTGCACTAATACATATATATATTTAAGAAATAATATCGGTCTGAGCGGTGTTTATCGACTGTTTAGCACCAGTTTGGAGGTTATAAAACTGAAAATGTAATTAAAATGCTTTTACTCATTGTTTTTTTAAAAGGCTTTGTAAACTATATAATCGAGGGAGAAGATGTAACAACCGCATATACAAGTAGTCCCTAAGCAGTTTTTATTGGCAGTTTAACACCGTTTCTTTTCTTCTTTTTCTAAAGTGACAAAATCACGAGGAGTGTTAGAATGTTTAACAATTATGTTTTTACTGATTTTCGTTATTTTTGAAAGCAGAGAAACCATTATTTGTTTACGTTTTTTTGCGTGTTAGTTCACTCTAAACAACCATTGAAACGTCCCAATCCTAGAATAACTTTTTATTCCGTTCGAAGTACAACTCCTGAAGACGTATAACTCTTATCATGGTCCCTTTTCAAGTTACTGTTTTACACTCCGTACATGCCTCAACAACCAAGTATTTCTATTTAGGGCAGTTTTTTTAAATGGATTGCCACTAAATTATTGCCATTTATGATTTAAGAACATTATGTAATGCGTTACTTTTTATATGATACTCGTACATTATGCATTTCGTCGGCTGTTCATATTGTGTGATACAATGTATTATGTTTTCTCTACTTTTTCAGGCGTTTACTGAGTCCATAAGCAACTTGATAGATGACAAGAACTCTGGTAGTTGGAATGCATTAACACAAACTGTAGGTTGATTAACTTTATTTTATTTAAAATTGTATTGATTAGATTTGTATATAATTTAAATATATGAATGTAATTGAAGAAATATCATCACAATTTGTGCATTTTTAGTCCCCTACCGGTTTACCGGAGGGGACTTTAGGTTTACCCTCCGTCCGTCTGTCCGTCTCTCCGTCAGTCCGTCCGTCCGTCTGTCCGTCCGTCCACAAAACTCGATCCCGCGATAACGCAAAAAATACTGAAAATATTTTTATGAAACTTGATATATGGATAGATAGCAGTATGGAGATTATGCACGTCTTTTTTTTCTTCCTATGTTGAAAATTCTGGTTGCTATGGCAACACATAGACTGAAAATATGGCAAATTTTACACATAACCTGGATCCCGCGATAACGCAAAAAGTACTGAAAATATTTTTATGAAACTTGATATATGGATAGATGGCAGTATGGAGATTATGCACGTCTTTTTCTTTTCTTCCTATGCTGAAAATTCTGGTTGCTATGGCAACAAATAGACTGAAAATATGGCAAATTTTACACATAACCTGGATCCAGTGATAACGCAAAAAGTACTGAAAATATTTTAATGAAACTTGACATATGGGTAGATGGCAGTCTGGAAATTATGCACATCCTATTCTTATCTTCCTATCTTGAAAATTCTGGTTGCTATGGCAACAAATAGACTGAATTTCAAGATTTCTGATTTTTCACTATAAGTTTTTTATTTCTTAAGGTATTTTCTTCAATTTTTAAATATAAGTTGCTAGTCATCAACCACATCATATGTGAAAAAGTTTACAACTCTAGCACAAAATTTATCAGAATTGCCTCCCTTAAAATTAAAATTTTCATGAAAAAAATATTGTTGTTTTTAATAACTTTTTTTTCTGAATGTATCTACTTCAAACTTCATAAATATGTTTCTTAATATCACTCAACATTTGTGAGATTCAAGTTCAATAATCTAGCAAGACTATTTCCAGAATTATGCCCCTTTTGAACTTAGACTTTTTTTCGAGAAATTGGTTATTTTTACTCCAACTTCTTCAATCATGATAGGATTTTCTTCAAACTCCCACATCATAATAATATGACAAGGTTTATAAATCTAGAATCCATATTTCCAGAATTATCTCTTCCGTAAACTTTTAATTTTTCTTATTCATTCTTTTAACTTTCATTTACTTCAAATTCAAAATAAATATTCATTATTCATACCTTCATTACTTATTGTTCTTTGTTACACTCACATCATGTATGACATCTTGCATCTTTATTCAAGAGTTGTCTCCTTTTTAAAAATTTTGCTTTTAAAAATGTTATATTTTGATAACAGGGATGTTCAAAAAATAACTGTAGAGTGTCCTTCAGTCCGTCTGTCTGTACATAAAAACTGTTTCCTGTGATCACTTTTAAAGAACTTTTTCAACAAATTTACTTAAAATAGAAACATACGTGAATTGCCAATGGCCCTTCAGAATGTTGCTGGGGTTTTAACCGGTAGGAGACTTATGGATTGCTTGCAATACTATGATAATTGCTTGTTACATTAGAAAATTTCTTGTTTTATATTTATAGAGTAGTAAAGTGGCTGAGAAAATGTTAAGTTCTGTGGACACACTTAGTAATGCAATGGCAAAACGAGTAAATTCTTCAGGAATTAGTTTACCGGCAGTTGTCAAACCTAACATAGGTAATATCTATATTTTCTAAATTTCACCAATTGCTGTAACAGGTCATTTTATAGTCGTATTTCTTTGTATGGCAAAGAGAAGGAAATTAAATAGAAATAGTTTAAGCAAGGACAACGTCGATACCACCATGAAATATATTAGACCTTTCTGCCTTAAATAGAATGCAAGTGCAACACAAATAGTTACTATTACGGTTTTACTGTGTTACGAGTTGTTACGCGTTAAATGATGCCAATTCCTCACAAGTTGTCTCTGAGTAGTTTTGCAAGGTCTGTTTGATATTTCAGCGCTGCACGTGAAAGCAGTGTCATCAAACAATTTTGTTTTCCCTGGTTCTGATGCAGTAGAGGGGACCAGTAGTGATAACTGGATACGAGCAACTAAAAGTCAAATTGATTTTAACACAACTTCTTTTGGAGGTAACTAATAATTATTTTTCAATGTTTTTTATAGAATTGTTTGAGAGAGGTACGTTTATATACTTTTAACATGTGAGTTAGATTCATTCAATAAATTCCTCTGTTTCACTTTTCGAAAGGTACATAATGATATATGTTGCTATCTAAGAGGAGCATAACATTTCATTTGCTAATGATATTATTATTTTTAAAGAAGTTGTAACACACCACTATAATATTGACATGGATTTGACTGGTAAAACTATACATGTTCTCATTGTGAATAAATCTTAAGATTATTACTATTAAACAATTTCATAATAATGCATATATCAGAATCTGTTATACTGCTATATAAAGTTAGTAGGGCGTATAACATTTTGTTTTCAGTAAATATATGGGTACAAAACTAAATCTATTTAACATGCACTGCACTGACCTTTAAGTAAAAATCTTCTATTGCAAAAGTATACTAAAAGCTAAGCAGTTCTCAATAGTTATGTCTGATTTGAATAAGACAATACACAAAATAGGTTTTGAACACTGCATTTCCTGTACCTGGTCAAGTTAATTCGGTCTTTTTTTAAACACTGCTTGTTTTTAGCTCGACTATTCGAAGAATATGAGAGCTATTGTAGTCGCCCCTGCGTCGGCGTCCGCGTCTTATTTATAATAACAATATACATCAGATTGACAAGAATGATAACTCTGCCTACAATATTTACAGAATTGTGCCCTTTTTGTACTTAGAAATTTTGGTAAAAATTATTTGTAAAGTCAAATAACTCAATTATTGCTTGAGATATTCAATTGAAATTTACAATACTTTTTTATAGTACCAATGTACATCAGTTTGCCAAGTTGCATAACTCTGCCTGTAATATTTGCAGGATTATTTGCCCCATTTGAAACTTAAAAAAATTGGTAAAATGTTAAAGATCTTCAAAGATATTTACTTGAAACTTTACACTTGTACTGAGGGTTATAATTGAAGGTCACATCTCAAGATTCATTACTTTGCCATGTATTTTGACTGAATTATGCTCCCTTTTGTACTAAAAAAATCTCCTTTTCTTGGTTAAGTTTAACATGCAAGTTTTGCATATCTCTGAAACTATAAAAGATACAAACTTGAAACTTCATATGTATATTTGTGGTCATAAATAATGTTCACTGAACAGCACTCATATCTGTGTCATGTATTTAGGCTGATTTATTTCGCCCTTTTTTACTTAGTCTCTTGGTTAATGTTTACATGTAAGTTTTACATATCTCAAAAACTATCAAAGATTTTTATTTCGATCTTCACATATGCATTTAGGGTCATTATTGTATGTCACTGACCAAGTTCCATAACTTTATCTTGCATTTAGGCTGATTTTTCTTCCATTTTTCAACTTAGAATTTCATGGTAAAGTTTTGCTTGTTCGCTGTTAAATACTGAAGAGTTTTTGCCTTTTTGGGACAATTTTATGCATTCATAATAATAAAGCAGTGATTTACTTGATAAAACATCTTAATAACAATCCTGTTACCTTTTTGGTCAATTTTATGTATTCATAGGTTAGCATTATTATACTCAATAAAACACCCTTGTGACATCTTTTTCGAATAGTCGAGCCTTACTGTCCTCAGACAGTTCTTGTTATCATTCACATTGAATAACCTTTGAGGCGTAACACATTACATCTGTGAGTACTCAAAAGGTTTTTATTTTACATTTATAATTAGAGACTGTACAGCAATTATCAATATCTTTAAATGTCACATTTAAGCATAATATATCTTTAAAATTGTTTAAAACGGTAGACCTTTCGTTGACAGTAAAAACGAATTTTTAGTGGTGGACATGGAAGACTGTTTGTTCTAGTGTGTTCATAAGCGATTATAAAATATGGAAACTCTCTCGCGCCTATGAGCAACGACTGAAGCCCCCGTGAGCACCGACTAAATCTCACTCGTCGTCCCAATTAGAGTTGTAGTTTACAATGCCATTGAAGACTAGCACATATATAATACATACAGAAGACGGTGTTTATTTCTTTATGTAACTTATGCATATTATGTTTAAGAGGGTATATGTATGAAGAGAACACATTTAAGTGGTTTTAAACTCTAATGCCATCAAATAAAGGAAAGATACAGTCTCGAAGACCCCTTTGAAACATAGCAACTAAGAATGGAAGAAAGTTGTTTACAGCTGCCTCACAGCATTTAAAACAGCGTGCCTCTAATTTCATGTTTATTTTCATGAAGATTTTAAAAAGGTACTTTGAAATAAAATTTTGTGAAGTGAGTAAAGAAAGTTATTTACATATTGCAAAAATAAATCCGGATGTTTCTAAATTTTAGAATTTCGCTTTTGTTGTTTAAATTCTTGAAGTTCCTGAGACATTTTGTGTAAAATTTAGAAACATTTCGTCGATCTTATTATAGGTGTAAGCAACTTTATCCTCGTACCGTCTCATGAACATGGTCAGTCGAATTGAGCCTACAACATTTTAATGTTACCATTTTGGGCGTTCTTAAAGGATTCTCAATGTTATTATCAAATAATTAGGTCAGAAACGTTTTTCATTGTTCAATGATGATTGATCACTTTGTCGAACTTTTTCTTACAGGAGCATCTCAGCAATCAGTAGTATCAGCTGCAATATATAAAGATATTTCAAATATATTGCCGAATAAAAGGTAACATTATATCATCACATCAAGTTATTGACTGTTTGAAATGACAGTATAAGAATGTTACAATCTGATAAACTAACAAAATAAATATGATTTTAGAAAATATTTTGTCTGGGGAAATTTATTACAAAGCAGATTCTTCTTTGGAAAATTTTGCTTATTTTATGGACAACTTACATAGCTGTTAAATAAACCCTTTTTTATTTTCAGTAATAACGAGCAGCTCAATGGTCAAGTTCTGTCATTTTCTACATTACCTCCATTAAGTGGCACTATTGATCCGCCAATCACAATGTCATTTAATCAGACTAATGTATGTACTATATCTAATTTACCACGTACTATTGAGTAAATATTGAAATCAGATAATATATTTTTACAGTACGCAGTGCAGAAAAAAAAATTATATAAGTAAGTAGACATCAGAAAAACACTAAAGTAAAATATGTTTGATCACGAGGAGCACACGGAGATTTGCACTTATTATGTAAAAAATGTAACAAATTCGTGAATTTTTACAGTACAATTTTTCAAGAAATATGTTACGTTATGAAAACAAGCTCAAGCCGTTTCCCTGCAAAACATTGTAAAAAGATTTGGATGTAATTGTTGTTTAATTTTTTTGTTTGTGTATTCAACATATGCGTTTTACTCTAAAATATAAATTCGTTAGAATTGCATTAATATAAGGTTAAAGTAGAGAACTTTTGCCTTTGATAAAACCAATGACGCTTAGCCATTTTCAGGAACAATTGACAAGAGCGACATGCAGTTTTTGGAAATTCGGAAATAGGTAGCAGTTTTTTGATTTTCAACAACCAAACAATTCTGCAATACTTCATTTGGAAAAAAACTTTAACTGTCTGAAAGATTTGTTTTAACTTTTCAAAATATATTTGTCCAGATAATTTCAAAATAAAATAACAATTTTTAAACATCAAACACATTCATGTTTTCTTGTTTCAACGGATGGCAACATTACTGTTTGCTTCATTTATGTTTAATTGGTATCTGAAATGAAAAAGAAAGATATTGTTTTAGTGGATCAGGTGCCTGGGCAACTGAAGGATGCACTGGTAGATCTATCAGTAAAGGTTTGACAGAATGCAAATGCAGTCATACAACAAATTTTGCCGTTATTCTAAGTTTGCAAGGTAAAATTAAATTTCTATTGAATTTATGTATTCGAGTATGTTTCTGTAAAAGAGATATACAAATGTATAAGATAATACGGAGTCTTATAATTAAATATCAATAACAATATAAGTTTAATATTGTACTACCTAATGATAAACATTGAAAAAACATTCCTGATTTTTATATTTATTTTCAGAAAGTATTTTTTGTACTAACGATTGGTTTAAACATATTGATTCATATCAAGTTACATAGAGGATATTGAATGAGTGTACTTTAATATTAAATTTATTGAACGAGTTAATGAAAAAATAATATTATGCGAGCCTCTGCCGACCATACTATTGTTTTATGCAACGAGTTCAATGAATCTACAAGAATATAATATTCTTTTTATCACATATATAAAATAAGAACAGTAAATTGTTAAAAAGAGTTATTTTTCATTGACTTGCCTAAAGTGTAACGCTAACATTAGCGCGTTTTAACTCTATGTTTATACATGGCGCAAATGACGTCAAAGTGTTATTACACTAGTGTAATATCGTTTTTATTAAATGGCTTTATTACACTCCTGCGCCGCGGTTTTGGTGATAAAATACTATACATCATACAGACAATATATACAATATATTAATAAAGAGGAATGAACTTAAAGCAATTGTCTCCACTGTACTTGATATCAAGTGTAGCAAAGAAAATGATTTGTAAATACCAGCAAACTTGTCACATTTGTAAATCATTTTCAGATTGTGGAGGATTTGGTTCCCTTGCCAATGGTGAGATTGACAACTCTGCTGGCACAAAGTACAAAGCAACGGCAAAGTTCAGATGCAATGCTGGATATGCTATTAATGGTGCTAATACAAGCACGTGTTTATATAATGGCTCCTGGAGCTCACCTGTTCCATCTTGCTCTGTTAAAGGTAACATTTATCATCCATAACCCTGTTTGATTTTTATATTAGTGGTAAATGTTAGAAAACTTATCGATTATTGTTCGGTTATATTGTTATTTTTTTGTAATTTTCTTTTGAAGATTGTGGTAATCTCAGTAATCCATTAAACGGTAATGTATTAACACCTGAAGGAACGACATTTGACAACGAAGCAGTATACAGTTGTGACAACGGATATAATTTAAATGGCACAGAAACCCGTCTTTGTTTATTAAATGGATCATGGTCTTCCACTGCCCCGACATGTATGAAAGGTATTTTTATTTATTGCACTTATTCATTATTCATATTCACGCCAGTATAAATTGTTTTAATGTTAATAAGATTGTTCCATGTATGGGTATGTTTTTGATAGAGGAGCACAATGAATAGATTGTTGGCGGTTCTTTCCCCTAACTTTGTCTTTAAAGGAAAACATGATATAGTTGAATTCTTTCTAGTCACATTATATTTGTTTTATGCAATATAATATTTTCACTTTATCTCTTATTTTATCATTAAAATGAAAATTTTCAATTCAACTAAAACTTTTGTTGTTTCTTTTCCCCTCAAGTCAAATATAACCATCTGAGCGTACGGACGTCGATTCATATAAACTTATGCAAGAAAAGTTTTATAAGGCTAGTCTGGTGTTATTAGCATTTGATGCCAATCATGTTAAGCAGGCTCTCACAAACGACCATCAATACAATCGCAACTACTCGGCCCTATCCGTCAGTCTTCGGATAAGGACCTCGAACAAAATAGTATGAATACACAGGACGTATGCGGTATTTCATTCTAAGCTACGCTAAGAAACTAAACATGTAAACAAATAGTAATTTAATGCTGGGAGTTGTTGACAAATTCGTTTCCAATATAGCAAGTAAATGTCCACCTGTTGACATTCAGTCGGATTTGTTTAAAATTGTATATCACTGGGCATTTGTTAATAAAAAAGTGTTGTAAGAAATAGTTTCCATCGTAATTGTACCGAAACATACCTTTATTTCCTTTGGATGTCAAATATATACATTCGTTTTACATTGCAAACTCTGTGTTTGTTTACATCTGAAACCACGTAGTAGAACTACTTTCAATCCGTCTCGTATCCGATGTTATTATAGATAAGAGCCGTGGTAGTTCCGAATACTATCAATATTGTCGAAAATATGCTCGCATGTTCAATATGGCGCCGAGAATCAAATACTTGTACTTTGATCGTAATAAATTTAATAGAAATGGTCTTGAAAAAGAATTAAACTGTAGATAATGAACAACTTAACAAACTACCAATGCATTGAAGAAGTAACGTTCATATAGTAAATATGAAATAGAGTATGCGACCATCATTTGCACAACATCATATTTGGCTACGAAAAACATGCAGACATTCATTGGACATATTAACGTCTGTGATAATTGCTAATACTTTAGAGCGTTAATCATGTAGTTTCATTATTTATAGATGGACCTAATAACTAGTATTGATCTTACACGAATTTAGTGATGATTATCTCTTCAATATCTTGTAGAAGTACAAACACCTAAAACTTGTAAGCAGAATGTAGACAGTAGAGGACTAACTTGGCCAGAAACAATATCTGGAAATCCTCAGAATAAACGTTGCCAAAGCGGATTTACAGGTATCAGTAGTACTTGTTAGCATTCATTGTAAACTCTTATTGATCTTACCTAATTATTTTCAAAATAATTCAACGTAGTTATTGTGAATAAGGCGTTATATTATATATGTTTATTTTACAGTGAATCCTTTTTGCTGAAACTCGTAGTTTTATATCATTAAAAACTATTTCAAGTCACTGTAGGTAACAAAGAAGTTGATGATTTTGTTTATTATTTTCTTCCATTGGTGTTCCGATATCTTTGTAATTTTCTAAATATTTAGAGCTATCCAAATTTATTCTGTCATAACAGATAAACTAGTTGATTCAGAATATCTTGCTAACGTATTTTATATATTTGCCTTAAAATCCAAAGTATGTTAGCTTGATTTATAATATTCATATATTTAATTACAACAAAACTTTAGGTTCAATATCTAGAACATGTGGTGCTGGCGGAGTGTGGAACTTGCCGCAATATAATTGTGTTCGTGATTCGATAGTAAAAGTTAATGAAAAGGTAAGTGTGTCAATACAATTTTATTCTTGTTTTAGTTAAGCGACAGAATCGTTGATAATTTTGTATTTTAATTGTTTCTTCCGTTGTTATTTTGATGACTTTATTTTTAAATAATGAAGACTTTTCACATTAAAACTGTCACTAAAATGATATGTTTTATTTATTGAAGTAAGCCCTTCTACAAACTGTTTATATAAATAAATTTAAAATTCTTTTTTTCACTACTTAGCTGCTGTCTAGTTAGCTAATTGAAGATTGGTGGGTCTACCCAGCCGCCCAAGTTTGTCTTTAATCAGAATAAAGTGGTACCTTATGTCTTACAATATCCTACATCAACAATAAAACTGGAGTATATCAAATGACTAAAAACCATACAAAATTAATTAGTGCTATTTGACTAATTTTGTACACTTAGGTATCAACGCTAAGCAAAAATGCAACCGGGGATGAAGTCAATACTGTCTTGGAGGAAATTTTAAAAGTGACAACAGTAAATGAAACAACTGATAACAACACGACTTTAACTGATGGCGAATTAAGTGTTCTATCTTCATCGCTTGAGACAGTAGCGGATGTGTTGGCAAATTCTTCTGGAATCATAAATGAAAACATTACTAATGTATGATATGAATACAATTTTTATCAAAATTAGGATCAGTAGTATTAAAGATCTCATTATAAGACATTCAAGACATTTGAAAGAGATTTATCTTGAGAACGAGAGCTATCATGGTAAAGATTTGGATTCACTAATGAAATTTGTTATTTGAATATTCATATATATTATTGCGGTTAAAGGTATTTAATTTTGTATGCAATTTAAATCGTTGAAGTTTCAGAACTTGTAACAAACAACAACTAACATGACTATTGTTGTTTAATAAAGCAATTATAATATTAAGATGCAGTAAAATAAGATTGGTTTAACTCTATTTCCTCTCACTTAAACATTATTGTTTCATAGAGTGTAACTTGATAATTCTCCTTGCTATGTTAAATCCATTTTTGTTTTTCTACGATAGGAATTCCTAGAAATTGCGAGTAATCTTGTCGATGATTCCAATCAGGAGAGTTGGAAGTCTCTTTCTCAGTCGGTATGTACTGTACGAGTCTACGTCCTTTGTATACAATATTTAAGTATCCAGTTCAAATGAGTGACTATTTTACATTAATTTAAAACAACAATCAAACAAAACTTGTATTTTTTTTTAAATAATACATTTAGCATAGTAGACTGAATGCTGATCAAGCAAAAAGTTATTGCACTTTCATTCTCTGGCAGTCAATAAGCCTGTCTGTAATTTTCAAAATGTTTTTTTTATTTCCTCTGAGAATTGTCTCGTATCATGATTTCTTTTTTAAATTTGAGGCAACTTCGGTTATGTCAAATATGTAAACAAAACGTTATGGAACAGGAAAATATTTCAATTTTCTAGGAGAACAATGATGAGTCAGCAAGGGTGCTAAAAGCAGTTGATTCTTTGGCTGTGGTCCTGAGTAATTCCATTGAGGATGGTCCCGAAAATGGCACCCTAATCGTGAAGAAAAATATTGGTATGTTTTAAATATGAGAGTCAATTTGGTAGAGCTAAATATTTTTGAAAATAGAAAATGTATATTTCTAGAATATACAAAAGGATGTTCAAATATGAATTTATCTAGAACATTATGTTGTTTAACATTAAAAAGACAACAAAAAATCAAAAGCACATAAACACTCGCACACGCACATGCGCACACGCACACACAAGGAAATTAGGATTATCGGGTAGATATACATGTTAGCTTTACATTGATACCGCATTCATCAAAATCTGTTTTTAGCTGTGTTTATAGCTCGCATTATAAACTCAAATCGTATACAGTAATAATAGAAATGTTTGGTAAATAAGGAGTATACCATTGGAATAATGTCTTATACAAAGAATTGTAGTTTCCTTGGCATAGGGTGTAAATGCATTTCTGTAGATGGATTGTTGTTAAAACAATATCCAAATTACAATGCACGGTCTTTTGTATATGTCGTTTATGTTGATGAACATTGGTTCATTTTTATTAGCCAAAACGAAAGCACCAAAAAACAAAACAAAAAAACCCACAAAAAACAACACAATCGTGGCTGCAAAGTCTGGAAATTACCATGCATTATATAAAAGACCATTTTGTTTGCAACTCAAGGCCCCGCCATTCGGGTTGATGTTTCTCCTCAAGGCAAATATGTAAATGAAAAATTTTACATGACAAAAGTTCTTCCAAATTTAAACAAATACTTTAAAAAACGGAAGACTCGCGATAGGTTTTGCAAATGTCGTATTGCTGCATAACGACGCGTCATCGCACAAAGCTCTTATAGTGCAAAACTTTCTGAAGCAGAAAAAGATCGTTGCACTTCCCAATCAGACCTTACCCCTTGTGACTTGCTTATAATGCCTTTCAGGCCGAAATTTGTTCAGGCCAATATTCCAGTGTCTTAAAAATAAAGTGTACTTAAAAGACTATTAATATGTCTTTGTGATTAGCCTGTCCGTGTTCTACCTTGTGCCCTGTCCTGTTTTTTTTTGGGGGGGGGATGTCCACCTGGCGTTCTTGCCACTGGTTTCGTTCATTTAACGCCGCCTTTCCTTGTTGATCTTGTTGATCATATTTCAAACATTGGGCCCGGACATTAAAAAATTGTATACATTGTATCCGTTTGAGGTAAATACTTTGAGGGAACAAAATGAAAATAAAATCAGTGAAACCTATAGAGAATCATTTTTTACGTGCTGAGATGCGTTCAAATTTGAACACTCCCCGTGAGTATGAAAATTATCAAAAGTATACGCGAAGTCAGCCAGTCTTGTAATTGTCTATCTCGGGTAATTTTAATAAAAGGCACAGAGACTGGTTTTTCTATTTTCAAAATATTCTTTAATTACATGCAAAATAAAAAGCCAGTGGATATATAATTATATTTTACTTAAACAGGTAAAATTGTGTTGATAATCGACTTTTTCATAAATACAACGAATTGTTGTCTGTTGGATACATTTAATATACTCTTATTTTACTAAGGACATTTGCAGGTAATCATCGAAACCGCAAATTAAACAGTTTCATACGTGGCCAGAAAACATCAGGCACAATATCCTACTTACCATTTTGTGATAATTGAAAATCATTTTCAAAAGTATGCACATAACATTGATTTTGTACATTTACAGCGATTGATGTAAAGAAAGTTTCTAACAAAGGTGTATCATTTCCGGATCCAGACAAAACAGTGTCGGACAAAGATGATGCAAACGCCGACTGGTTTAAACAGGCCAGGAGCAGTTTACGCTTAGAAGCAGCCGCTTTGAAAAGTATTATTTCAGGCTACATATATACTGCACACATTAATATGTTAACAATTCGTTTCGTCACATAATTCAATATTTACTTTTTTATTTTGTTTATACTATTTTTAGTTTATTATACAATGTTGAGTACAATACAGAGTTCTTTTAGAAGAGTAAAGAGCCGAGTGCGAGTCCAAAACAATCAGTATTGTTCTCAGCAATGTATAATGACCGTTTTAATTCACATAATTATTTTTTGACATTTTGTCAGAAAGAAAGTTGCTACTTCAAGTACAATGATTTATTGACCAAGAAAATAAAATTGAGGCTTGACTGAGTACGATATGCACATGATATAGATAATTTGAAATGCAAATGAAAACGAGCCTATATAGGTTTTATATGCATTTAAATCGGATTTTCTGAACAATGTCATGGAAACAAGGCTATATGAGATATTATATGTATTTGATGAGGATATCTTTTGGACCTTGATCCAATAGTGATTTCAGTTGGAACATGACATAGTTCAAACGTAGAAAGTTCACTGGTTATATCTTATAATATGTGAAATAAAGTCAAAAATTTAAATAGTGTTTGATTGACGTTCTTTTAGTAACATTTTCTTTTTCAAAAGAAGATATACCGCTTCCGCAGACATTGACCATGCATTCATTTATTTTTTTTCCGAAAATTAAATATATATAAACTTCAAAAATATTAAACAGCACATTCTACTCTATTTCAGATACATCAGTGCAATACGCTACAACAGCCGTCATGTATAGAGATTTGTCGAAAATCTTGCCAAACAAACGAAACAATACAAATAACAAGTAATGGCTTTCTTTTTTTAACATACTTAATTGTGTAATATTGGAACATTTAGAAAGATTGTTTTACATAATTCGGATTGATCATGATTTGATTATACCCGGTTTTGAATAACATAATATTATGGTAAAGCATTTCTTTGTTTGATGAAATACACAATTGTTCCATGAAATGTAGGCAAGTTATGTAATACGTCAAAAGCATGCAATTCAGACGTTGTTTATTCAGTTGTACTTGATTGTGTTTTATTATAATAGACACGTCTCTATGACCCTTACGTTTTGTTTGTTGTAAAAGAAGGATTTCTCATATCGTATTGTAATCATTATCTTTCCTTTTCCAGAGCCCTATACTATTAGTATATATTTAACAAATACTTAATAGTATGAATACATGTTTTATATATGTTGTATATCTCAAACAATATTTTCAATCCAAACATTTGTTTTGTTACAGTGCGGAGGATACTGATGATGTTATAAATGCACCCATTCTTTCGTTGACAATTTCACCACCAGTGTCGGATAAATTGGACCCACCACTCCAATTGAATTTTACTCATGACATGGTAGGAACTTTAAAGTCTATTAAATTAGAAAAGCTATAAATCACTAGATCATAAAAATATTTCTTGTTGTATAAAAAAATATATCGACACCGATAATGGTTATATTCAATGCGTATCAGAAAGCAGTAATGTATGTTATAAGGATCGTACACCGGCTTCCAGTACAGTGCAAAATATCTATCATATTTCAGAAAGAAATTATTAAAGAAAGACTCGCATTAACTTCTCACTTTTTGTCTTCTTATAGCATATAAATTAATAACTTCATTCATACCGGAAAAATGACATCACTCTCAGAACGTA
Source organism: Ruditapes philippinarum (assembly GCF_026571515.1). NCBI lineage: Eukaryota > Metazoa > Mollusca > Bivalvia > Venerida > Veneridae > Ruditapes > Ruditapes philippinarum. The sequence continues at coordinate 13,009 of NW_026854685.1, read as the reverse complement.
ATCCATTTAAAAACGGCACGCGGGAATGCCGTCATTTAATGAACGTTACTTTTTTCTTACACGAGAGATGTTACAGACGTTTTCTTTGCAACGGCAGTTTTGCTTGAATTGCAAGAAAAGCATCGTCTCAAGAGTTTTGCTTAAAGTTTTTAAGTTGATGTATTTTGCTTAATAATTGATTCTCATCAATTGAAGATTGAAACACTTTGTATAAAACAGTTTAAGTCAATGTAAATATTGTTTTCTTCTTTCATTAAGATACATCGTGCTTTGTGTCTTTTCTGTGTCTTTAATATAGATAATTATACCCCCCTTCGAAGAAAAGGGGCATATTGTTTTGCTAATGTCAATGTGTCTGTCGGTCTGTCTGTCGGTAGACTACATGGTTTCCGCAGATTTTTAAAAAACTATTTATCACAAAGTCTTCATATTTCACATAGTGATTGGTCATAACTAGTTGATGACCCCTATAGATTTTCGGGTCACTAGGGCAGAGGTCAATGTCACAGGGGCCTTAAATATCAGAATTGTTTCCGCTGACTATCTTGAAAAATATTCATCAAAAAGTCTTCATATTTCACATTTTGATTGGTCATATCTAGTAGATGACCCTATTGATTTTGGGTCACTAGTTAAATGTCAAGGTCACAGGTGCTTAAAATGACGTAATGGTTTCCGCACATTATCTTGAAAACTATTATCACAAAGTTTTCATTATTGTTTAGCTTTGCCTTAATTGAACACTTCCATGTACCCATTTATGGCAAGTTTCTATAACAAAATTACCAATAATGTGAGACAAGGGCGAAAAAGTGGGGCATATGTGTCGTTCGACATTTCGTGTTTACAAGTAATCGAAACTGAAATATTTTCTTGATATCAAATGGGGTCATCCTCGTCAATACTTTAGCATTTATATAATAAATGATTATTTAGACTTTGTCTTTCATAAAACACCTAGTAGCATTGTACATGTATGACACGTTGAGTCTTCCCAATGCCATGGACTTAATTAATTCATGTAATAGACTCAATTCATATTTAATATTATAGCCATTGTTCATTTGTTATCATCCTGCAAGATGTTGTTAACATTTACTTCTATGCTGTCAAAACTGATGGTTATTCTCTGATTTAACCTTCAATTGTATATATGTATATCAAACGCTTGTTCAATTCAAATTTTAAAACAGATGCTCCTGTCTTATATTACAGACTAATTTCTCCAATCCATTGTGTTCGTATTGGGCATTTCCAAAGTAAGTAAGCTTCTATAATTATGAATGTATACGATATAACTCATGAAATGTTTAACAAATTATATTAAGTATTATGAATGACTTTTGTATCGATATCATATAGTGTTTTGGAGATAACAAATGTATGTACTTCAAGTAGGTGCTAAAGCGGAAAGAAATCATTTTGCTGTTCTGTAGTTAGCATTTGACATTCAAAAGTTCTAGGTACAAACTTGTCGTACATAAAATTATGTTTTATGTTTTTCTGATTTGACTGAAATTTGCAGAAGTCTTTTTTTATTATGCCCCCCTTCGAAGAAGAGGGGGTATATTGTTTTGCTAATGTCGGTCTGTCTGTCGGTCTGTCGGTCCGTCGGTCTGTCGGTATGTCCGTCGGTAGACCACATGGTTTCCGCTGATTATCTTATCTTGAAAAGTATTTATCACAAAGTCTTCATATTTCACATAGTGATTGGTCATAACTAGTAGATGACCCCTATTGATTTTGGGGTCACTACGTCAAAGGTCAAGGTCACAGAGACCTTAAATGTCAAAATGGTTTCCACTGATTATCTTGAAAAGTATTATCACAAAGTCTTCATATTTCACACAGTGATTGGTCATAACTAGTAGATGACCCTGTTGATTTTGGGGTCACTAGGTCAAAGGTAAAGGTCACAGGGGCCTTAAATGTCAAAATGGTTTCCGCTGATTATCTTGAAAAGTATGTATCACAAAGTCTTCATATTTCACATAGTGATTGGTCATCATTCGTAGATGACCCCTATTGATTTTGGGGTCACTAGGTCAAAGGTCAAGGTCACAGGGGCCTTAAATGTCAAAATGGTTTCCGCTGATTATTTTGAAAAGAATGTGTCACAAAGTCTTCATATTTCACATAGTGATTGGTCATCACTAGTAGATGACCCCTATTGATTTTGGGGTCACTAGGTCAAAGGTCAAGGTCACAGGGGCCTTAAATGTCAAAATGGTTTCCTCTGATTATCTTGAAAAGTATGCATCACAAAGTCTTCATATTTCACATAGTGATTGGTCATCACTAGTAGATGACCCCTATTGATTTTGGGGTCACTAGGTCAAAGGTCAAGGTCATAGGGACCTTAAAATTTCAAAATGGTTTCCGCTGATTATCTTGAAAAGTATGTATCACAAAGTCTTCATATTTCACATAGTGATTGGTCATAAGTAGTAGATGAACCCTATTGATTTTGGGGTCACTAGGTCAAAGGTCAATGTCACAGGGGCCTTAAATGTCAAAATGGTTTCCGCTGATTATCTTGAAAAGATTTCATATTTCACCTAGTTATTGGTCATAAGTAGAAAATGACCTCTGTTGATTTAGGGATCATTAGGTCAAAGGTCAATTTCACATGGGCCTTAAATGTCAAAATGGTTTCCGTTGATTTTTTTATAATTGAACACTTCCATGTACCCATTTTTGGCAAGTTTCTGTAATAAAATTACCAATTATGTGAGTTAATGGCTAGAAAGGGGGGTATATGTGTCGTTCGACATTCTTGTTATATCATAATGTTTATATTTTTAAAGTGGTAAAATTGGACAAGGCTTTTGGTCATCAGAAGGGTGTATTGTGAAAACTACAAATACTAACTACACAATTTGTCAGTGTGACCATCTGACCAACTTTGCTGTTTTGATGAGCCCTTTTGTAGAGGTATGTTTGTGCGTATTTAAATATTTAAACTTGTTTTATCCACTTATGTTCATTTCATATAAATGTGTTGCAAGGGTTTAAACAGTCATGATTAAAACTGATATGGTGAATTAACATTATGAGATTTATGCGCATCAAACATTTATTAGAAAGTTTTACATTATATCTATTTATATTAGTTTAAAACATTACTCAATTATTTAGTAGGACACACTTCAAATCTTTGCAATGGTATAAATTTACTTTGATAATTCTAGATAACTGTTTAACACGAAAACGGAACGCAATTAAGCAATGTATTGTATAACACATTAATTCTTACGTTTCTAGGCAGATGCAGCATCCAAAGCACTCCGAATAATTTCTATGACCGGTATCGGGATCTCAATAGTTTGTTTAACTGTTACCCTTATCGTTCACATTTTCTTTTGGAAGTAAGATTTTATTTTTTCTAGGGGTTCAATGTATCAAAATCCAAGACTTAGATCAAAATCCAAGGCTAGGACGTTAATTTTCTGATATCTAATTTCTTAGTTGTTGTGGATTCATGCACGTATTACTTTTGTGTAAAAGTTTTATTGCTTCAGTTTGTTTAAGAAAATTATGTACATCCCTAAATAAAGAACATCATTTTCTATATTTTAAGTATCATGAACAGTCAATATTATTAAACGATAAGGTATTAATGAAATCAAAATGTACAGTATTAATATACAACATACGTCCATGTATTAAAAAATATGTTCACTTTCTTTTGAACCAAAGGTATCTGCGGAATGATCGCACCACTGCCTTGGTAAATTTGTGTGTAGCCCTTTTACTTTCCTACATTCTATTTTTGGCGGGAGTCGACAGGACCGAAAGTAGTGTAAGAACTTATTTCTCGTGACTATTAAATACGTTATCTATTTGAATTTTCTTTGATCCATATATATATACGATCGTATATAGCATATCAATTTATTAAAGTTAATTAAAGGCACATTAATGATAGCAGAGATCGTACGGCGAGGAAAATTGTTCATTGAATGCAGCAGTTATCAATATTAGGTGTACATATCTTGAGCTCTGCCTTTTGAATTAATCCTTTGAAGGCATGCAGATTAGTCATGCTTTAAAGCTTATAAGTTTAAACAAAGAAGATATTGTATTAACTTGTACGATATCAGTTTTCCTTAAAGTTATCAATGTATCAATTTTATACAATTTTGTTCTTGCATCCGTGCGATTAACATGTATATTAGCTAATGCAATTTAGATATCTATATATGTTTTCAGCGTTGGACATAACTACATATCAAGTAATAATTGTATTGTCTCGTTCTTGTGATATCGAATTATTTTTTATATCCATTTAAAAATTGAATATTGTTTTTGCATGTACATACTGCTTTTTAACTTTTGCATGTTTATTTATTTTCTACCAGACGTGAAATGACTTCATAGTTATTGTCGGGTCAAATTGTAGAATTTTGCATGTTTTTTTCTTTATATATAAGTCTGTAAAGAAAAAAGTTTAAAGATTTATTTAAGTTTCTGTTTACATGAATAAAATGAAAACGTTCTTGTTTCTAGCATGTTGTTAAGAGTTTAAACACAGTGAATTAAACATGTAAAATTGCAAACATAGCCCATATTCTTGTAGTGAGGGGACACAATATGGTGATAAGAATATGAATGCAAATAGTGTCTAGAATTATAAATATGTCATTTTAGTGTACTTTGATTAATTTGTAGAATAATCTGGGGGATGTAACTGTATTCAAATATTTTTATATCAGTGTTATATGCATATATGTTTAAATGAGGTATTTGCCTGCAGGTCGCATGTGCTGTTATTGCTGCTGTGTTACAGTATATATATTTGGTTGTGTTCTGCATTATGCTGGTGGAAGGCATTGAAATAGCTATCACTGTACTATATGTGTTCAAAACAAAGTCAAGAATAAGAATCATGCTTATATTTGCTTGGGGTAAATCCGAATTTAAATTCTCATTTTGATTAAATTGTTGTTGATAACTTAAAATATTGTGTTATAATTTTCAATACGGACGTTCAACTAAAGATAAAACTAATATAATTAAAAACTTTGCAATATTTTACATTGTTTCTCATCAATAAATTTGATGATGTTATTGAGCCATTTCTTTTTGTTTTTCACTTTTATCGAGTGTTCTGCCATATTGATATCGAAAAGTTCAAGATATTTCTAAACATAAATGTCCGTACATGACTGTACTTTAACCTTAGCTTGATGGTAGGTTTTAGAGTCAATATAGATGGTCTCACATCTGAATAAAGAAACCATTGAAACATTCTTAACCGAAAAGTAGCTAATCAGGGGTCATTATACATTATACTATAACATTTCTTTTTCAACACTTAACAATACCTTTGTGTAATGAGCAACAAAATGTAATTGCAGCACTTTTATTGCAAATGTTTATGTTTCCTTTAATATTTACGAGCCCCATCATTATTGATTCACTTGATATCAGCTTTGTTATTATCAACGGTAATCATTTAAAATCTGTTTAAATACTTTTGACAGGTTATATAAGTGTTTGTTTTGCACATGTTATTACTTGTGTTTACAGTGATACCTGCCATTATTGTGGGAATTTCTCTCGGTGCTACACAAGCTAAAGGCTATGGCAACGACAATTTGTAAGAAACTACTTTTATTTAAAACAATTTAAAACAAGACTTGTACGTTTTTGATAAATGATTTTTATAAATCAATTTTGTTTTCATCTCCCGCAATTTATTAAAGTTTGATGTGAATAAACATTGTATTGTTATCAGATTATAATTATTAGTTTTTTTGTTGATTTTAATAACTTTGCAACGCATCATTTATTTATTTTAGTTGCTGGCTGTCTGTTGAAAATGGCTTGATTTGGTCCTTTGTTGGGCCTGCATTAGGTATAATTACTGTAAGTATGATCAAGAGTCCAATGCGTATGCGTTTTAATTTAACATAGTTACGTGCATTTGACTGGCCAATAGTGGCGTTACAGGTTAGAAACGTTAATAGCATGAATTTGAGGAGTCTATTTGTTGGGGAGATTGGTTAAGACTAGAAGATGGCCCTTATTTATTTTGAGGTAGCTCAATAGGTCAAAGTTAAGTCACCGTGGTCTTGACCACTGGTAGCTTGTTCGACTAATAACTAGAAAACGCTTTGTCCAACAGTATTTTGAATCGGTATGGTGGTTAGCATAACAAAGAAATAACTATTGATTTTAAGTATGACAAAGTTCAAGTTCACTGTCGTTGTTGTTAACATCACATTCCAAAGCTTTTGTTTGAATTGTTTGGATGTTGGTTATGGCTGGATAATGAACACTATTTAATTTGTGGTTAATAACGACTAATAATTACACATATGGTCATGGTCACGGTTGCATATAAGCAATGACAAGAGATTTAGTGTGAAAGATGATCTTGAATAGACGATAATCCTTTTTGATTTGAATGTCATAGGGTCAAAATCTAAGGTCACTATGACAAGATTTGTAGAAATCCTGTTATTTTTATTACTTGAAAAGGAATAATGCTAAGTTTTATGAACTTAGTTATGTGCACAGTCCTTGTCTTATCAATTACTTAAAGTTTATTTACATTGCCAATGATATGAAGGAGGCACCTATTGACCTTGAGATCATTAGGTCAAGTTAACTGTTACACATGAAATACGTTTTTAATAAAGATCAAGAATGTCCTCGGTCATAGGGTTGTATTCAAAATTCTCAGAGAGAGCAAATGAAGTAGGGACATAATGTCCTATGGACACATTTCTATAATGTAAAGTAAATGCTTAAAATGGCCTTCTTAAGGCATTTTGTGTGAAAATGAAGCATTATGTTTGCCAAATGTTTTCAAATAACTAGAAGTGAGGGACAGTCATAGTGTTCAGTGTATATTATTTTAAACAAATTGAAGGATCTTTCATTTCTATTTCAGTTCAATGGAATATGCTTAATTATTGTGATTCGCATAATGTTCAAAACTAAAGCCATGGAGACGAAGACAGTTTCGGAAAAAATAAAGTAAATATTACTCAGAACTGCAACACATTATTTTTTTAATGAAAATGTTTATTTTACCAAAACTTAAAGATCGAATATGTTGAGTATCAGTTTAAATATATGAAGAATAAATAACTTTCATTTGTGTCTTTCTCGTAAAGTATTTTTGCATTTTCACATTTTCATGTTGAATTAGGATACACGACGTGTTCAGATTATCATCTCTTTCACACATAAATGAATTTATTTTAGTATAATTACAGTTTAAAACTGAAAATAGAAAACAAAAAAGGTTAACATAAAAGTGATTGCTTATTTCATGTGTTTCAAATGAGTAAACAAAAATTCTTATACGTAAGATGCTTACTTCTAATCAGTCTCTACAATGAACAGATAATTATACGGATCACATCTTGTCTGATAAAGAACTGATTTTCTTCAGAGATATTATAGTTCCGATCCTTAAGGATCGTTCAGCACGACATTATTGTTGTGCTTGTGGTTCTTTTAGTTTTGACTTTTCGGCATTTTCTAGTTGGGTGGTTCCAATATTCTTACTTGAAAAATGTTGAATCACCCTTAGGATATGTTGCTTGCTTTTGAACTTGTCTTTTGACGTCTAATCTGTGATATGCAGGCTTCATAACCTCATGATTCCATTTTATTTAGTTCCGCCCATTGTTTTCTCGTTTAGGGCACACGCTTTTCATTACTTGGGGATCATACGCCGCTTTTCGTGGAATGACACGGAAGTGTCACATTGAAGGTTCCATGATAACCGCCGTATGAACACATCTGCGGATGTTTCTTAATTCTAAATTTTACTATTTCATGTTTAAATGTTGAATTCAGCTTAAGCCGGTGCTAAATGGGGCGTGTACGGTAGTTTGCACTTTACAGTACCGTCCATGAACAGGCTTAATCAAACCGAGCCTGCAACATTTTCAATTTTGCAGGGTTGGTCTTTCTTTAGGGATTCTTATTTTCTCTATTTTATTTATGCAGAACAAGCTTCCGGTCATTATGTGTGCTAGTTCCTGTTATGGGAGTGTCCTGGATTCTAGGAATATTCTACGTGAATGATAGCTTTTACTTCATTCAGTATATTTTTGCAATACTAAATGGACTTCAGGTAGGTTAATATGTGGTGATAGAGAAATGGGTATTTTCCTTATTTAATTGCTACTTGGTCATGTTGCAAAAATATAAACTTCATTTAACAATATGTGAAATGATATAATATGATCATAACTAATCATGACTACCAGATACATTTGTAAAATAGTTGTTTATTTACTCTCCGAACACGCTTTTCTCCGGTTTTTTTTATCTATATTAGCCATAATCAATTAGTATTTTAACTATATTCCATATGTTTAACATCGGAATTTTGAAAGTGTCTGATGAGCTGTTAGCTGTTTAAAAAGTTATATTTGAGAAACAATGTTATCTTATATTAAATTATTAAATATATTCTAAATCGTTATTCTTTCTTTTCAGGGATTTTTTATATTTTTATTTCATTGCCTTCTAAATGAACAGGTAGGTAATTACATTCGTTCACCGTTTAAGTAAAAAAAAATCAAGATCACTATAAAATAAAGTGTTAAATAGAATTTCCGAACGAGCATATGATGTAGTCGGCGTTCATTGAACGCCGCCTTTCTTTGTTGATCTTGTTTATCATATTTTATTAGCATTTATCTACATAAACCTCAACAGAAAACTACAATGTACAATGGTGAAACTAATGCAAATATTCTTTTAAGGTAAAGAAAGCTATTCAGCTTAGAAACAGAAGGAGATCATCGGTTAAAGAAACGTTGAAAAGCACGTTGGTAAGCGTAAAATATTAACGCCTATAACAATGTCGAATGTATGCAGGACTTAATGTTATACGTTAATAATTTTTTATTCAGGACATTTAGTGTAGTTTATCGATTTTGTTGTTAAAAATGAATAGTCATGTCCTTTCTAAGTTCTTCTCTATTTAAAGATTAGCAGAAAGAATATTATATAATTATACATAATTATGTTTTATTATATGATCCATAAAAAGCTTGGAAATGCTTTTCCCTGATTGGCTAAAAAGTAATTTTCTGTAGTAAATAACAGGTAAATTTCAGTATATTTTATAACCTATAAATAAATTTGAAATGTCTTTCACTGATTAGCGAAGAAGTTACTTTTTTTAAAACAGAACATGTTAATAGCATAGTATGTTCACTGTTCTTTTCCTAATAATAGATTTTCAGAATATTTGCACCGTTTGTTTTCCCTCTAAAAATACACTTCTTTAAATCCTCCATACGACGCCAGGTATGACGTGACGTCATATCCAGATTAATATTATTCTGAAAAAGAAACGTTGGGTGGCTCGCAAATGAAAGTCGATTAGTCTATTTTAGTTGCCGTCTTTATTTTTTCTAAGGACATTACGAATTGAGCGTAACCATGCGCTTTTTAAAAGATAAGGGTCAAATATTTGAAAACATTTACAAGCTGAAGAAATATCGACTTCCGTCGTATTCAATGCCAGATTTGATATGCCATATAAAAACTATAATAAAACAGATATGTTCGTATGTATATGATATGAGAGAGCTGAAAAGTCCATACTTATATACATAATGCAATAGCTTAGTGTTTAATAGAGATGGTTGATTTTAAGTCCATCAATTTTGTTTATATTTCAGAGGAGTACTTCGAAAGATGAAAGGAAGTCGAAAGACCTTAAAGGTAAAAAGGTTGACGTGCCATCTTTATGTTTTGAATTTTTTTATTTCCAACATGGGCTAACTTTCGTAAACCGAAATTCGTTTATTAAACATTCAAATGATTAACGATTAAGGTTCCAACGAGATAAAAAATAAATGTTCATGTTATTGCATTACTTACTTGCTGTGTTAAGCTAACATCATCCAAAATAATTGTTCGTGAAAACCTTGCATTAGTTCCGATGTTAATCGATTTAACACCGTATATGTTTGTATCTGTGCTGTTTTGTTGTTTTTTATATAAATCTAGTGCATTTAAGAAACACTATTATTCTACTTTTCGTTATTCTAGAATCAAGGAAATCATTTATTGATAGTGGCGATTTTACTACTCGAAATGACAGTGATGGTTGGAAAGATAAGGTATGTAATATTATATTAAAATATATTTATTTTGCTTTTTTTCCACACTAAATATCGTTTGTTTATCTACATTTAATATCGTTTGTTTATTTTAAACATTTTCTTCCAATTTTAGATAATTAATACTCAATACCCGTCGCCGGATGTGAAGTTTGCAACGCCGCTGGGATTTTATGGAAATGGTAGACGAGCAGCTACATTTTCTGTTGAATCACGTGACAAATTAACTGGTCATGTTTCAAAATCAGCCTCAAACGCCTCACAGAAATCCAGTGGTCATTTAGAGGCTAATTTATTTTCTGCAAGACTTTGATAATGAAGACACATGATTCAATGTAAACCACTATAAGATGAAAAAAGTTTAGTGTTATAACGTGTGTATCTGTTTTGATGTTGCTTTTTTATCTATATAAACAAAAAAGGTCAAATGTGTCAGTTTAAAACATTATCAATATCCTTGTTGTTGCTTAGTGCATTTAGTTATCCATATTATTTAAATTGTGCGAGTATTAATGTTTTCCTCAATTGTTATCAAAAGCCAAAAATTATTGTGCTGTAAAAAGTGGCCCATAACCAAATTACCTCCAATTATTCTTGCAAACTTTGCATTGGGAAAGTTCTGCTCATAGCCGAGGCATCGGCATCAAAGTGCCTGGTTAAAGGTTTTTTGTGATTATAAAGATTATCATCTATTTTACTCTTTACAAGATGTAAACGATTCATATATATCAAACTTTATAAAGTTGTACACATACAGTTCAAAATCATCAATATTTCAATTTCAGAGAACAATAACCAATATAGTAGCCACATTATTACTCTCCTGTTAGAACTTCCGTCCGTAACACTTTCGTGTCCGCTCTATAACTGTTAAACCGTTGATTTTCTTTTTAAAAATAACTTGGCACAAGTGAGTACCATTATGAGATGATGTGCAGAGCCAACTAATTTGGCTGCTACCCCCAAGGTCAAGGTCACAGTTAAAGGTCCAGTGTTTAAAAGTCTACATTACATGTCCGCTCCATACATCTTAAACCGCTGATTTTTTAAAAAAGAACTTGGTACAAGTGATCACCATTATGAGACGTTGTGCAGAGCGCAATAATTGAGTAACTAACCCAAGGTCAAGTTCACACTTGAATGTCAAGTGTTAAAAGTGTACATTTTGTATCCGCTTTACCACTTTAAAACCGCTGAAATGTTTTTGAAATAACTTGGCACATATGATCATCTTAATGAGACGATGTGCAGAACGCAATATTTGGGTTGCTATACCTGAGCTCAAAATCACACTTAAAGGTCAAGTGTTAAAAATCTACATTTTATGTCCGCTCCATAACTTTTAACTGCTAAAAAATTTTGAATGATCACTATTATGAGACGATGTGCGGAGCGCCATAATTGGTTTGCTTACCTTAAGGTCAAGGTCACACTTAAAGGTCAAATGTTAAAAGGTGCATTTCGTGTCTACTTATAACATTTAAATCGCCGCAATATGTTTAAAATTACTTGGTAAAAATCATCACCATTATGACACGATGTGCAGTACCCAACATCCAGGTTGCTACACCAAATTCAATGTTCAATATTCTCCATAACGTTTTGACTTTCTGGAATGTTTCAAATAACTTGGCACAAATAATTACTATCAAGATCATGGTTTGTTACAAGACAAGAAGTACACATTCATGTCCGCTAAGGAAAGGGATTTAGCTGTCCGTCAGACTGCCTTGTATCACCTTGTTATTAATATGGCGATTAAGAAAAAAATGTTTTGTGTAAATCATATCTATTTTTCCTCATACTAAATTAAAAACTGAATGTATTTTTAGCTCGACTATTCGATAAGAATAAGTAGAGCTATTGTAGTCACCCGAGCGTCGGCGTCAGCGTCGGCGTTGGTGTCCGCATCGGCGTAACCACTTATGTTAAAGTTTTTGTAATACCTCGAATATTTTCAAAGTCCATTGACATATGGCTTTGAAACTTTGCACACTTGTTTACCATCATGACCCCAACCTGTAGACAGGAGGAGGTAACTGTATCAAGCATTTTGACAGAATTATGCCCCTTTTTCGACTTAAAATTTACGTTAAAGTTTTTGTAATACCTCAAATATTTTCAAAGTCCATTGACATATGGCTTTGAAACAAGTTGAAATTTTATAGTCTTATTTGAGAGCATAATAGGACTCTCTCTAAGGCATATATCTGTAATATGGATTTAAAGAAAAATTTTACCCTTTTTTTACGTAGAAAATTTTACATTATCAAGGTATTTTTACTATCAAGCACTAAGAATAGTCGAGCCTTGCTGTCCTACCGACAGCTCTTGTTTGTATAATGATACCTGTTTTGTTTTGTGACTGCGTGCATTTACGACTAATCGTATTAAAACGATCATAAAATGACATCATCAGTATTATGTTGTTACTCTCATTTCATTTTTTCACATGCTTGATGTTTTCTGTTGGTATTTGTTGCTGATTAATATGGTTTTTAGATGTATTCTTATTTTCTGTTCAATTAACATTTAGCTGCTACAAGTTAAATAATCTCAATATACGCTTCTTTGTTGGTCTAAGTAACCTATCATGTTTACCATAATGACAAATTTACTATTTGCAATTCATAATGTGCCAATACTTTGTCCTTATACATTTATACTTTTTTCAATCATTTATAAATAATTATGTATTATAAAATAAAGAATCAGATACATACTTTCTTTACTGTATTTTCTTTTATTGTGAACTTCGTTGTTGTAAGAAACACAAATTTCTCAACTTTTTAAAATTTAACTCCCGTTGACGTTGATTATTATAAGACATTTTAGCTAATTTCTAGCTTTATTGATAGACGAAGAGTTTATCTTTCTAAATCTACAAAGGTGCGAAAGTTGAT